>NC_056745.1:74105986-74193486 GCF_019279795.1 Protopterus annectens
TTGATTCACTAACAAAGGTATTTGTTTCAGTTGTTTTAACAAATGTTTCCGATGTTATCTTAAGATCTGCATCCCACCTCCTTGAAACATATACAGTCTCAGATTCAGATGTTGAGCAAACATAGTTTCTTGAATCTGTGATTTCTTCCTAAAATTCTGATGTAGTTCCATTTCATCCCTTTTCCCTTCCTTTAATAATGACAAATTTCTTTGCACCGGTATCATAGAATTGTTTTAGTCTCAGTTATCTTCTGTGAAGAAGTTCTGGCAACATGCTTTCCACTCACACAAATGCACATGTTGCAGGGATCTTTAATCTTAGCTTTCTTGCAATCAATAATTAAACAAGTGAAACTCGCATGGCCTATAATGGCATATGAACATATTCTATCAATCCTAAATAACAGTTCATTTGAATAGTTGCCTCCCATTTCTTGAATATACTCTTAACATTTTGAACTATTTGCTCATCTGGCCCATTTGACTGCCGATACCACAGACTAGACATGGCAGGCTCAAACTGCCAATCACTGGATACATTTTTGAACTCCTCACATGTGAAAAGTGGGCCAATGTCAGACATGTTGTGTTCCAGTGTACAATGCCTTGCCATTAACAGTTTGAGCACATTAATTGCAGAAGCTTCTAGGCTATCTTCAAGTGAATAACTTCTAGATATTTGACGTAGTAGTCAACACAGTGTACAAATGTGAGGTTGTTGTATTAAAATAAGTTGGTTCCCAGCTTTTAACTAAGGTGATATTACAGCTTCATGCAGAATTAACTCTTCTTTCTGGTTTTGATTTGTATACATGTGACAAAGATTACAGTTATATGCAATTTGTTGTATTCACCTTGCTATATTAGATTAATACATCATATTTTGGCTCTTTCTACACACTTTGTGATTCCCAGATATGGTACATGCACATTCAGTAGAATTTGGCTTCTTAACTAAGATGGAAGGATAATTTTGTAACATTTGGACAAAAGACCTTGTTTGCAAGAAATTTCTTCTCTGAATATATAATAAGGCTTGATTAGTGGATGAACTTGTGTCACACTGTCTGGCAAGCTCGGCATAATAACTTCAGATAAGAGCTGTGTGTCTTATGATCCCTCACTCTCAAAGAAACATTTAAATTCTGCAGCTTCTTAGCTGTAACTGGTATCTGAATCACAGCCCGTAAAACTTCCAGTCACCTTTCCAACAGAGCTTCCTGCTTTTGCTTAAATAGGCTGCACTCAAAAGTATCAGCAAACTCTGTCGATTTTCTTTGAGTGTGTGACACCCGTGGAGTGGCCCAGTAATCAAGGAGCCTCAATCCTCACCACTAGCACCAGTGAGGGGCATCCACATTGGGAGGAAAACAAGTACACATACAGTAAAGCACAATTTCCCTCAAGAGCACACAGAGATCATGGTCAGTCTGGGTTTCTCCCTTTCTCTCCAGATCCCCAATAAGACTCCCCACTGGCACAGCTATAGGGTTCAGATCTCATCCGAGTGGTCAAGCCAAAACCTCCAGCACCCTCTCTGTCCAACTAGTGCTTCGTGTCCCTGCCCAAGTAGCTGACACACATACACTTTGAGATTTGAGTTATATACAAACACTGTAGGACAGTCTGACATAAATATAGAAAATAGCTAGACTTATCTGGCTATATTTCTATCTCTAAGAGAAATACTAAGATCTAAGATCCTACTTACAGAGCAAAGCAAGTGCTGGTGAGCTGACGTGTTCAGGTTCAGACACAAATACAAAATGCTATTCTAACTTTCTGAGATAGCTCTTAAATTGATAATGTACGTTACTGCTGAGTCATTTCATATTACATCATTCTTGTTACTTCTGCTTAAGTTTTCCAGGCTTACAGAACTCAAAATTTTAACATTTCTTTGTGATCTGCACTTGCCAGGAAGCCACAGCAATAAAAGACACTTTACATGTGAAACCTAGTAACTATCTCTGTCTTAGGACAACAGAAATAATTTCCTAGCCCTGACATCCTGTCTCCTAGCTTGAAATTACACAGTCATAAATTCTTTACTTATCAGCTTTCTTCCAGCAAGTGTGTGGTAAATCCACCAGTATTCGGTCTGAGGACCTTATATGCTAGACACAGGTCACCTCTTAGTGGTTACATTTTTGAAGCTTAGCACATAACACAGTTTTCTTACATTTCTGAAACCAGCCTGTGGATCATATTAATACTTACAATAACATAGAATAATTCTATCTGGCTGGACTGGCAGCCCCTCAGTTTTTCACAGACTGTTTCATACTTCAGAATCATACTTCTAATGTGTTAACTGCATCCTCTGTGATCTATTTGGTGCTTTATATATAGATTTCTTGAAAATGTTCTATAAAGGTTTACGACTGGATTAAATTTTAATATATTTCCAGTAAACATAGCCATGACATTTCTGACTTCTACACAATGTGGCAATCATTTCTCTCTGTGTCAGCATGTATCTGTTGTGTGCATCTATCAATGTTCCGAAAGCAAATATAACAAGTCTGTCCTCCAACAGAAGCACTTCTAGTTAGTTAAGACTATACCACAGTGCTTTCAACGAGTGACCAACTCAGCACTCAGCATATTCAAGTAGCATTTTTATTGGTATTGTTGTTTTTAACAGGTCTCTGCCAACGTACTGTAAAGTACTATACTAACATTCATAATACTGAATATACAATGTTAAATTGTCAAAAGGCTGAAATGTTAAAATGTTGAAATAAAAATACCTTCTCCCTTACATGTGTATACAGCTTGTCCCTTATCCCCTCCACAAGCCCCATGTTAGCACTCAATTCTGAGTTTCATTAGCAGTGGAGTGACATTGCTTATTGACTGGCTATATACTGGTGCAGGGTACATCATATACCACATGTATGCTGTTAGTATGTATTTTGATTTCAAGATTGTAGAGTTTCAATGTTTTGATATTTAAGTATTTTGCATTCAGTATTGTGACTTTTACTAGTCAGTAAGTTATCAAATACCCATTTCTGACAAGTTCTGTATGAACATACAATCATACTAGTGAAGGTTTGTCATAAGAGTTTGCATGTTTACCATGGTATGTACTTCATCATCCTCTGGCTGTAATCTACCATGTGTAAGCAAATTTCTCGTGCTTCAAAGATGTAGCTCAGTTTGATATCTGGCCTTGTGTAGTTTCAAACCTTGTGACATTAGTGTCTTAGCTTAATCAATCCACTGCATGCTCTTGCTTTATAACATCTGAGACTAAATAGCATCAATAATATTCATGGCACCTCTGCATATAGAAATACTTAACTTGCTAATGTGTGGTAAATTCACTAGTATTGGGTCGGAGGATGCCTTATATGCCTCTTAGCAGTCTGTAGACTTCTTCATCACATTAAGTGACTTTCTGCATTTAAGCTCTTGTTCAGTCTTAGCTTTAAGACCAATAGGCACTTTGCATGGAGTATATGTCACTACAGCCCTGGGTGCAAAATGTCAAGTGTCACGAGTGGCAAGTGTTAACAGTGAATATTATGGGTTCACAAATGAATGATGATATTATACTAACAGCTGGGGTGAAGCTCTGAACAGCACCTGGATGCATGGTAGTACCTGTGAGTCAAACGTTTTTATAGGAAAAACAAACTATGCAATGAAAAAAAAAACTTGGAATGTGCGTGGGGGTAAAATCAACATATGGCAAATCCAACAGCAAAACTGTCAAAGATGAAATTTATCATACTGCTGCAGAGACCACTTTGTCTAACAATTGATTTGAAACAGTGGCTTATGTATGAAGAATGCTATAAACTATTTTATACTAAAATATCGGACCTATCAGCTTTATTGTTTCAATGTAAAAATCACACACTTGAGCATTTGCTATTACTGCTGTCTGTTTCTGTTGAATTCCTTTATTCTGAATTGCTGTTTTGTATAGATTCAAGAGACAAGAAACTATATCTTTTAAACTCATGACACCTGTACTAGAATGCTATCACTATCTTGTGTTTTCCTTGCTGCTTGTTCAACCATTATTTCTAGCAATTGCTTCTGGTTGATATGGTTAGTGAGGGGCTCAGCTTGATCATGGGTAATGCCATATAAATCTACATTTTATAATGCTCATTCTGATCCCTTATAGTTTCTTTCTCATACAAATTTCGATAATTATTTAACAAAATATCTTTGCTGATAATAAAAGATCAGTAGTGGTTAGCAGTATATCACATGTATTTCATAACTCTGCAATCACCCTTTGTAACTTTTGATAGCTCAGTCTTAAAATTAACACCCTGTGGTACTCAGGCCAACTAAAAATACTTATCTGTTAAAGTTCCCTTACAAAATTGCAGTTTCCTGTCTACCAGTCCTTCAAGTCCTTCTTGTACATTTTGCATTTCTAACTTAATGGTCCTCATCCCCATTAACTATATTCTTCGTTTATTCTAAAGCGCTTCTCCTCTCCTCCAGTGATCAACTGTATTTGGTGTCATTGCAAAATGTACATCAGTCTTAAAGCTTTTCCAAAATAATGTAAGAATATTCTACAGCAGCTCTGCTCATTTTATCATTTACAAGACTCGTAAACCACGCAGCCGATGTGGGCTACTTCAGGTATACAGTTGGAAAACACCAATGATTGCCCATACTGTCCTCTTCCATCACTGTAGGTTCACATTGCAAAAGGCTATGATTCAAAAAAAGATAAGGTATGTTTTAACTTGCTTTACTATGTATGCATGATCTCATGTTATACATATTTTATCTGCCCTCAACCTGCAGCAATATCTCCCCAAATAAAATGTTTCAATACTGATGCATCTAAAGATTCATTACCCACATATCCTTGGGTCTCAATCCTAGCTCATTTATGCTCATTACTATGTTCTAATCTCATGAATAGCAGCACTGCCTCATGGAAAACAATCAAACCTGCCATTTGACCCTGAGTCTTCCTGTCATGGTCCCAGATCACATAGCTGCTCTTCCCACCCCAGTAAAGTTCTTTGCTTACAATAATATATTTTACATTTGTCGTTGTGTTCCAGTCTCCCACAGCCAGCAATACTTCCTCCTAGAAAATAATCAGAACCCCGTTATGTGGACCCAGATGGCAAACAGACAGATTAATAGACAAAGAGATAGTCAGACATCCAGATAGATAGATAGATAGATAGATATTCAGACAGACATAGATGGATAGATAGATAGATAGATAGATAGATAGATAGATAGATAGATAGATAGATAGATAGACAGATTGATAGATAGATAGATAGATAGATAGATAGATAGATAGATAGATAGATAGATAGATAGATAGATAGATAGACTTAACATAGTTACTCTTCCTGACCCAATATATACCTTTACTACTACATAATATCCATGATCTGTCATGTGGCTCCTCCACATTCAAATGGGTTTACTGTAGCACTACAATTCATTTCCATAAGATCAGCCATAATCCTTTGCATCTTAACAGAGTTAGACCAGTCACGTTCCATGTAATAAAAGCCACCTGCTGTTAAGCAGATTCAAACCACCCTGTACCTTCCATGTATGTATACCTGCCTGCATGCTTTCTAACAAAGCTAACCAAACAAAATCATTAAATCCTGTACCCAATTTCACAGACACCAATATATCTGGCTTCTGATCAATAGAAAACAATAGAAAACAAATTATACCAGGTGTCTAGTATATTCCATCCCTCACCCAACTGTTCTCAGACATTTGACCATTAATAATTAGTATTTTGTAGTTACTTCACTGTCTTATATAATTATTATTAAAGTGTTTTGTTAATATTATTTTGCCCATGTTTAGTTTTCATTTCTTCTAATTTATTAGGAATCATACACGTAATTGCTTGCAATAAACATCTTTACATTTTTGAAATGATTAACTGCGAAACTACTTCACCATTGCATTGTTGCATTTTATCATGCTCCCATAGCTGGGTATACCAACCACTCTCCCATTAATTAAAGTCTGATTTTACTCCATTATTGCTCACAGTTTATTCATTTGTAAGACTTACCTTAGTCTTATCCATACTATGTTCAAATTTAAGTCTCATTAATAAGTTCATGACCAAATAAGCAAATCAATTCCTTAGGAAACAGACTTGTCATTAGTTAGTCCCCTCATGATCATAACAAAGGAGTCTTACGTGCTCATTGCAAGTCATTGAATTTCCAGGTTTGCACATCCAAGCATCTCAAGAAACAGTAAGTTCTCTACATGCCCCAAGGTCATACTAAGGCAGCTTCAAAAAATCATCCTAATAGGTTTTCCACCATGTAGGCTATTTTTTTTTTGTCTGTGTCAGTGCTGAACTGAGAATCAGAAACACCTCCTTGTCCACCACTGTTCCCAGATTCTTCAGCCAATTTATGGACAAACTCTGCTATAAGTAGCTCTGATATCAAAGGTCCTTGTACTTCACTGGTTGCTGCAGTAGAACTGCCCTCCCATTTAACAGGATTCCTTTTCCTGTAACTCATTTAGTACTTCCTGTGAATCTAAAAAAAATGTTTTATATCCCCTCAAGAAATACAGTCTTCACAAAGCTGGACAGAGTAAATGAAATGTCATTTGTTTCAAGAGACATTCCTTAGTGATGCCACAAATTCTGTTCTCTTTGTTCAAGTTACCACACAACAAACATTTTCAAAAAAACATTCACTTATCCCCATTTTTATGCACTTTGGCCAGCAGAACAATGTCAGTATCTGATACATCTCCATGTATGAATAAAATTTGAGAAATGCATAAGTAGATCTCCATGCAGGAGTGTTCAAACTGACAGATTCAGTGCCAACTTTACCCCCCCCCCCAAAGGACCAATCACAGTACCGGAAGACTGCCAGGCACCCAGCATTACTGCAGCACAGGTTAAAGCTGCATTGTCCAAGACAAATAATACAGCATCCATGGGACCCGATAATATCCCTGGCTGTGTTCTACATGAACTACAAAGCAAACTGGCATCACATCTGTGTGACCTGTTCAGTCACAGCCTCACCTCAGGCTTTGTCCCTACTGAATGGTGCACTGCTACAGTCAACCCTTTCCATAAAGGGCGAGCAACTACAGACCTTGGGAATTATCACCCCATTAGCCTGATGAGTCTGAAATGTAAAGCTATGGAGCGCATCATCATGGACCTGATTAACAAAGATATAGGAAATCTCCAAACTCTAGACCTCGCGCAATTTGGCTTTGTGAAAGGGAGATCATACCTGCTCAATCTGGTTGACTTCTTTGAGTCGGTCACCAGGGCTTTCAATGAAGGTAAGGCAATGCATACAGCCTACTTCAATCTGACCAAGGCCTTTGATACCATTCCTCACTTGGGAAATATTGATAAACTCATCAAGCTAGGCATCAACCCCTATATCACTAGGTGGGTTGCAAATTGGCTCACAGCTAGAACACACAGTGTCCTGGGTCCTCTCCTGTTCGGCATCTACTTCTCAGATGTCCAGGCCAACACAAAGGGACTCTGGCTGACCAAGTCTGCAGACGACTGCAAGCTGAGAGCCATTATTAACTCCCCAAGTAATGCAGACATCCTACAGAAAGGCCTCACTGAGACCAATGACTGATGTTGAAACCATGGCCTTAAGCTTAATGCCAAAAAATGCATCATCATCATCCCCTTTGGTAAAAACTCAGTTCCCACTAATTACCACATTGATGGGAGCTCACTGGACACTGAAGATGTTATAGGAGATCTGGGGACACAGGTTGAAAGCAACCTCTCCTTCGACCACCACATTGCCACTGTGGTCAGAAAGGCAATCTCATTACAAAGGGTTTTGCATCCAGGAAGAAAAAGGTCATCATCTCTCTCTACTCTTCCCTCATTAGACCAATCATCAAGTATAATGCCCCATTTGACATCTACCTCACTGGACACCTGCAACAGCTGGAGAGGTCACAGAAGTACCTCACTAAGAGGATCCTTGGCATTAAACCACGTCTGACCCAGCTCTATTAGAAATGCTACATCTAAATAAATCCCAATCACACCACATGCTCCAGAGACCTCAACCTTATTACCACAATCAACAGAACATGCTGGAGGGACAGGTTCTTCACCCAGAGACTGCACATGCTCTGGAATAGACTTCCCATACATGTCAAGCAGAGCACCTTGCTGTCCCTCTTCAAGAGAAATCTTGATGAGTGGATTCGTAATAGAAAGTTCATCCCGGGATCACTCCAGTGGCTCTACTTGATAGTGGCACTGGGAACCAACATCAGGTGGCATAACGCCAGGACACTTCTACGGGCTAGGGTTGTAAAGTCTCCAGGGCCATTAGCCTAGTGCGCACCTATGAACCTATGAATCTATGTAAACTCTATGGGCCTGCTCAATTCTTTTTTGACTTGCATGCAGTCCAGTCCATTCAATCGACTTATTTTGAGTATCAGATCCTCATTTGTTACCTTCATAATTTCTCAAAAACTCCTGTTATTCATATTTTTATATCATGCTTTAGCTTCATGATCTGCTGATTTATCCTTTATCATTTTAAGTTGAGACTCCAAAGTGATGCCGCAATTCTCTTAAATCGCCACACCACAATTAAACTTCCTCACTGTCTGTCACATGCAAGTTCATGTCTTCAGCCATTGTTTTATCCTTTCTATCTGTCAGTGCCATAAAATTATCCAGCATTTCTTTTACTTCCTTAAAGCTCAACAGCAGTTTTTTCCATGGTATGAATTCCTGGTGACCTTAACAATCTCTATACCAGACACCTCTGCAGGCATTGTGGCCTCTTTTTCACCCATCAAGCAAAACGACCAGCAGACTGTGGCAGCAATAAACTTATATATTTAAACATACATAGTATCAGTATACAGACAAACCGGTTTCAGCTTATACCTTACTAAGCCTTCATCAGTGTAAAGATACAATAAATGCCAACCATTTATATACTGTATCTAAAGCCTGCAGCCCAATTAGAGGTGTTCATTTAACCCTGGGGCAAACAGCCCTCCCAATTTAATGATCCATTTTTTCTCTTTTGTATTAAGTAGTTCATGCCAACCTGATTTATTATATTTAATTCCAAGAATTCTATCAATAATAATGAAGTGAAATGATGCTGTTTTGTGGGATTCAGTATGTTTGAATAATGTATTTGTGTTTCTTTTATTTTTTATTTCACTAAAGTGTTCTGATATTCTATATTTCACTGCTCTTGACATTTGTCCTACATAAAAAGCAGAACATTTACAGATGGCAAGGTAAATAACCCAGTCTAAATTGCAGTTGGCAAAGAAAGGGATATCAAATACTCGACTGGTGTTTTTACTACTAAAGCTTTTAGTTTGTAGTATTCTGCGACATTGTCTGCAGTGACCACATGGAAAACATCCTATCGCAACTTGTCCCTCTAGGGTACTTTGCAGTCTATCCTTTTGCTTATGGGGTCCTTGCTTATAGTGATTTAAGAAGAACGCTAAGTTTTCCTATTTCTAAAAGAAAACTGACGTTTATCCCCTAGTATAACAGAGAGCTTGTTATCAGCAATAAGGATGTTCCAGTTCCATTGCACACTGTCCATTAGTGCCCCAGTATTTCTACTATAAGTTGTCACAAACCTAAGTTTATTTTTCAATGTATCAGTCTTCATCTGATATTGTAGGAGTTTTTCTCTCTCCATTTTGTCAACCATATTCTTGGCTTGTATAATGTGACCTGCTTTATAGCCCCTTTCTCTAAATCTATTAGAAAGGTCATCTCTGAAATGCAAGTATGAGTCATTCTCCGAGCATATACATTTCACCCTCATATATTGAGATTTAGGAATATGCTGATTTATCCTTTATCATTTTAAGTTGAGACTCCAAAGTGATGCCGCTATTCCCTTAAATCGCCACACTACAATTAAACTTCTTCACTGTCTGTCACAAGCAAGTTCACGTCTTCAGCCATTGTTTTGTCCTTTCTATCTGTCAGTGCCATAAAATTATCCAGCATTTCTTTTACTTCCTTAAAGCTCAACAGCAGTTTTTTTCCATGGTATGAATTCCTGGTGACCTTTAGCAGTCTCTATACCAGACACCTCTGCAGGCATTGTGGGCTCTTTTTCACCCACCACGCAGTTATCAACCTTATCCAAATGTTTTGGTAAACTTCCCTGCTTTTCAGCTTTCTTTTTCAATCTTTTACCCAGTTTCTTCATAAAAGCTGTACCAAGGTATTTCTCCAAAATAATAGTACTGAGACTTTCCACCCCCAGCAAATTTCAGCTTTTTAAGTAGTCTCAGCTACGAACAGTCAGAGTAACATCTGCTTACTACTACACCGTATGGGAAGTTCCCAGATGTGCCGAACTAATTAGTGTGTTATTGACTCAGGTTGTTTAGGTACAGAGGCACTGCTGAACTGGACTTGGTAAGTATGCAAGGGAGAGGCATTGGAGTTTACTAGAATGACTATGATCTGAAGTAACTGGGGATGCATTCAGGAAAGTTTAGGGTCGTCCAAACTGTATGTCAAGTCTAGTCAGTGTATGGCTGTCAATATTTGGGATAGGGATTCTTCATGCATGTATGCATAAGTACGTGTGTGTGTGTGTGTGTGTGTGTGTGTGTGTGTGTGTGTGTGTGTGTGTGTGTGCATGTGTGTAAATAGGTGCATATGTGTGGTGCAGAGGGTTCACAGTCTATCAAGTCAGTGACTTTTTAACATATTATCCCATGAGGCTCAGAAGTGGGGGTGTTGCATCAAGATAAAAGATGCCTGTGAAGACTAATGCATGGAAGGCAAATGTTAGGTTTAAGGCATGAAGTACAAAAAGTGCAGGCCTCATTGTACAGGTTACAGGAAAGAACAGCCGGCCTACATCATAATGGCTAAACTGTAAGATTACACATCAATCGCAAACCAGACACTCTGGACAAGGTCTCTATGACATTTATTTCTCATGGAAGTAAAAGCAAACATTTTCTGTGAAAACTGAGAAAAAGTGACTAAGAATACTGAAACTGGCATAATAGAGTGGACAGCATAATTAAATGTACCATTTTCTGTTTGTTTTTAGGGGAGTCAGCGTTTCCAGATACAGTGTAAGCAATGACGTTGAAGCATGCAGAGAAGAAAAAAACATTAATGAAAGCGATTATTATTTCAACGACCCAGACTCGATCCCCCTACATGGAAAAGAAAATTCCAGTCATGTATAGATGATTATACCCAAATCACACTTGATATTTTAAGCAATGTTTTAGGGCTGCATGCTTTATGATAGAATAACTGATTTATTGGAATTTTACATGTACTTCATTTAATCTATGTTAAAGATAATATTTCATAGAATAATTCATAGAATATTGATTTTTTTGTAAGACTATCATTGCAATTACATCAGTGCAATATGCGGTCCTCTCCATATTTCAGCTGAAGCAAACAATGTCCTCCAACTCAGATATTGTACCCTTAAGTTATTTTTTTAACTCAGTGTAAATAAGTAGTACATTTCTTCATCAGTCATAATACCCAGCATGAATCAGTTGTTTCTGTGCAAGATGCCTCATATATATTTTAGGGATCAGATCTGCTGAAGTAAGTAAAATATTCTGTGAAGATGTAACATTTTAACAGAGAGGACTTATGCATGCTATGCTTTTCTCTTTCTTGATAACTCAGTAGTTAGAGAAGACCCAAATGGACTCTTTTTTTAGCTAAACCCACACAGAACAAAATGGAAATAAAATAAAAATAAAAATACAAGAGATTATAATTCTAGTTCCTAATCCAAAATACTGGAAATTGTACTGCCTAGAACAATCTATATTTATGCTGTATTTATTTTTGTTTCTGAACTCTATGTTTAAATGCTCACCAATAAAGTTGTTTTATGGGTGTATAAAGTTGCTGCACGGCTTTATGTTGGTGTTGTCCTTTTTACCTGTCTGTTGATGTAACCGGCCATTGACAGTGCTCTTTGGCATTTCTGCATACGGTTACTTCATTACGAGTTCACTGCTCCAAGGGATTTAGCTCTATGTCATATCTGGTCCTACAATTCAGTGACTTGAAGATGCTAACTCCCACAGCTGTTGCCTCTGTTCCTGGTCATTTCATTGGTTTGGAGACTGGTCATGGTTTGGCAAATTTTGATCACATCTGTGTTGGTCATGTCTGCATGCTGCACTGGAGATGGGCTGGTACTTGGTCAGAGTATATGCCGATGGTCTGGTGAAGTTATTAAGAAGATCTTGAATGGTCAGTTTTCAGTTTGTTTTTGAGTGTGTGTGTGTGTGTGTGTGTGTGTGTGTGTGTGTGTGTGTGTGTGTGTGTGTGTGTGTGTGTGTGTGTGTGAGATCTGGAATTTGCATTAGTAGACTGAGGATGTTAAAGAAGTTGGTTGTCTCACCCTATCTGTGGCCTTATACAGCGGACTTGAACTCTCCAGCGTTAAAAATGGAGAAACTGGACAAACCTAGGCATGTTCAGTGAATTTATAGGGTCCATACAAGGGTCACAATCTGCAAAAAAAAAACAACTTATTTCAAACAGAAAATAAAGCCATAAGGGCATAGAGATCATGGATATAACTTGGTGGGCAAGTGGTGAACTAGCTTCTGATCTGGACGGATTGGGGTAGTGGGGTAGAAGGCTAGTGGGTTAGTGGGGTAGCAGGGTAGTGGAGTAGTGGAACAGAGTGGTAGTGGGGTAGAAAAGCAGGAGTATTCAGGTAAGGAAGGATGGATGAAGGGAGAATGATGGTGTGGACTCGTAGCTGATGAGCTGTCTGATTCTTCTCTCTTCCCTTTTCTCTCACATGAGTTTGTGTCACAAGATGGCAGGATAGTGTCTCCATAAGTAGAGAAGAGAAGCTAGGCTACAGTTCGATACCAAGAAGGACACAGAAAGTCCCAGGGTTTGCAGTTCTCTCATACAGTCAGTGAGCACAGCCAGTGTAGATAAACTTTCACCTGTAAGAAAGATGGGATAGAAGCAAAACTGAGAGTAAGACGAAGTGCACTTACCCTTAGGATTTGTTGTGGATACCTCATTATGACAAAATAAATGGACCTATTAGTGAGACTGTAGTTACTAGAACCTGACGGGCATTGTTTGGGGGTCAGTATGGTTAACTACTTAATTTGTGTGATTGTTATTACTACAAAAGATGGCTAAAGACATGCTGCTAGCTTATAAAACTATCTAACAGCACATGTTTAAAAGTAACTATTTAAGAAAGAATTTCAAATGCTACTTATCTAAATGTTTCATGTTTATGCACAGTATCTAATTTCACTGTAGAATAAAAGTTCTTAGTACAAATACATAAATGTATGGCTGCACAATTTTTAAACATTTTATTTAGTTTGTTTAATTAGGATAATGGGGGCCGCAGCTCATCTATTCAGGTAGTAAAAGTGAAGAGGAAAGCTGGATGTGAATGAGGGTCAAACTCTTTGCTGTATTGGTACATAACTATTCATTTTAAAACTCTTTAATGGGTAAGTGACTAGATTGGTAAATGGCCTCAGTAGGAGGAGGGAATTCCGTTTGCAGTAGCTTGGAAGGTTAGAGAAAAAAGAAGAAGTAGATAAAAGAGATGAGATGCAAAGAATGACTTAGGCAGGTGTGAGGAATGGAGGACTGCCTTAGGATTAGGCAGATAGGGGAATATAAGTTTAGTGATGGAGCTGTGAGAGAGAGGACACTGCGAAGGTAAGAGGGGCATTGGGGTGGACTTTCTCAATCTATTGGATGGAAAGTGGGATTTTTATAAAGATTTTTATAAAGATAAGGCAATTTGGGTGAGGGGGACTTATAAAGGCATGAGATGAGATACGGAGTATATTGGGAGTCATGAAGCATTCCCAAAGGCAGGGGGTCTAGCTGGGCAAATGACAATCCATGAGATGAGATAGCATGAAGGGCATTTTATAGTCTGGTGGGGAATAATGCTGTCTCCAAGGAGACACCCAGTCATTCTCCAAGCCTATTTCAGAAGGAAAGGAAAGATGGTGGAAGGGATGGAGAAGTGAGTAAGTATGGAAGCAGGGGTGAGGAGTTACAGGCAAAAGAGGGATGGAAGAAGGGAAGGGGAATTTAATGGTTAATGATGAGCTTGTAGTAAAGTTAAACAATCCACTTAGGAAAACATGTGCATAAAGCAATGTTAAAGACCACTGGAGGAATGACAAATTGTAGAGAGATTAAGTTAAGAAGTGAGAAATGGAAACATAAAGGACAGGTTTGCTGAAAGGATAAGTAGCTATGTACAGGGGAAGGGGATTGTGGTACAGATCAATAACATTTTATACAGAGAAACTAGATATACACAGTGCAAATGGAGATGGGTGTCAGTAAAATATAAAACAGAAAAGCTTTTATGACCCCATCCACTCTAGTTTTATCCTACTTCCAAAAACCTGCTAGTTGATAGAGTGTGCAGTGTGGCGAGGCCGACTGTACCACAGATAAATAGAGAGCTGATGGAAAAGGAACAAATTCAAGGGCCACCACTTTAATGCTTAGTATAGTGATAGTCTGGTTGGATAAAACCTTTTAGATGCTAAAAGAGTGGTAGTGACATAAAACAATGCACTTAATATGAATGACAGGTTGTATATGCATTATTAAAATATATTTATTTGTGCTGAATCTGGGAAGTCTGTATGTTATGATATATTCTGTGTATATACAGAAGCGATAAAATATAGAAATAAAAAATAGTGTGAAGAAGAATGAACCTGGAATGGATTCTTGATGTTTTCCACTTTTTATGGATATGTAGTTGACAGTATATGTAGTTAAATGAGACATCAGATGATCAGTGATTCATTGTGCAGGTGTCTGAAGATCCGTTTTACTGCTACATCTATTACTCTAGATTTGGAAACATGGAACAGACGTATATCACGAAGGCTAAAGCTAAAAACATTTATAAAGGTGAACAATGACGCTCTCTGTTTAAATTAGCTTGTTGATGTTTCTTTCAGTACTGTTGGCTAAGGGCAGTATGGCAGTCACAGTGCTGTGGCCAAAACAAAAGGACAGATCTTTTCAATTGTTTTTTTAATGGTTAGTTAACAAAGGCAAAATCCAAAAGAGATGGACATTAAATTCAGACATCACTCTGGGAGGAATGTGACAGATACTCCCTTAAAGTGGAGATGGAACGTGCTATCACTGAAATTAAAAATGTGTCGAAGGGTGTTGCAATGGAAATAGTGCTGGCCTTAATTAAATAATTAAATCTTTGATAGAATTCATCATTACCTTGTTATCCATATGGGCCTTCCTATTCAGAAACCATTATCATATTGCATAAGAGAATTTGCATGAGGAATGGCCACTGATAGGACAAGGGTGATTCAAAGACAAACTTAACAGTGACCTCTCAGGGCCATAAAATAAAATGGCCAGTGAGATATGATAATAATTGGATGATGACACAAAAAGGAACATTATTTAATGAGAGTTATTTCAAATAAAAGAAAAGCTCAACAATATTGTGGGTGCTATTCAGAGATGAATAAAGTTTGTGCAGCAAGTCACAATCACCAGAGTTGCTGACCACAGTAAAATTCTTCAGTTACAAGAGAGAGAGAGAGACTACAAAACATGCATGGAGTTTCTAATACTTTAACACTTTATTTATTTTATTTACAATTTGGTAACTGAGTATGTGGACTGCTGTACTGACCCTTTTCAACCACCACCCGGGTAGTAAGTACAGTAGTAGATGTGATACAAATTTTCTGGAAAATTCATCATCAATCAACTAAGAAATAATAATGTAAGAATAAATTGTAAGAAACAGTACTAAAAGCATAGCTATTAGAATCACAGGAAACAAAAAATAATCTCACAAACAATAGTAACAGCACATATTATGATTTATGCTACAATATTTACATTATGTACATCTAAGAAGGAAGTTCTTTCCGTGAATTGTCAGAATCTATAACTTAGCAGTTTTTAGCCAGTATCTAGAAAGCAGATGCATTTTGATTCCTTTTATAAATGTTGCCTGTGATTCCTTTTGAATGTTTCCATAGTATTACCTATTTCTATTTTATTGGGTAATTAGGTCCATGTAACAGAACCCAATACAGAGAAAGCTTTTTTTCTGACTATAAGCTTAACTCATGGTTTTACAAGTGTGACAGCATTTTCTTGGGTACTTCTAAGAGTGCAGTTTTGGTCCAATATGAAATGCATTTTATGGGGTAGTCAGTAACCAAGCAAAATAATTTTATTTATTTGGGTTTTGATCAAGAAAGTGGCCCTATAGGTAATGGGGAGCCAGAGTTACCTTTTCTTGGTTTAATTTCTCCAAGTCTTTTGGGTTTCTAATACCACAACAGGAATGTACCCCACCCCTAAGTCAAAGTATGATTAAAGTTCATGAAATTAGTACTGTTTCAGTCTTTGATGTTAGCCCAAAGTGCTCATCACAATACCTGCAATGTGCCCAAAATTGACTCCTTCTGCAGTTCATACGGAGTTACATGTATTCGTGACTTATCTAAATACAACTGTAAAATCTTTATTATGAGACCCATTGTTCCTACTACTATTGGAAATATCTGGGTATCCTTCTTCCACACTGCCGTAGTTTCTGTCTTCAAATCTTGGTATTTTATGAGTTTTTGTCTCACTGTACATAACACACTGTAATCACTGGGTGTAGCAATTTCAATGATCAATGCTAATTTTGTCTTCTTTTCATGAACCACTAAATCTTATTTTCTTGCATCTGTTTTTGAACTATTGGATAGGGTGATCTCATGTGATACAAACTTCATCCTTTTCTATAATGCTTTGTTGCTTATGTTTCCAATACTTCTCAGCTACTTCAATATCATGTTTGCACAATCCACAATGCAACAGTCTTGCCACATTATTATGCCTTTCAGTATATAGACCTTCTGCCATTAGTGTATCACACCCAGCAACAATGTGTGTGACTGCTTCCAATTCTGTTTTACAAATGCATGTATCTGTTTTTCTGACATGTTCAATGGACTTTGCAAAAAATGTGTACATAGTCCACTATCCTGGGCCACCAATATTAACCTTTTGTATTTTGGTTTAGATTCACCTCTCCTTGAGCATTCCTGTGTTAGATCCTGATGATCCACGTGAGATTGTTTCAGGAGTTTTCTGCACTTGCAACTATATTTATGCCTTTTCTACATTTCTTGCCTTCTCATCTGATAATTCTCCTTATATTCTTTCTTTTGTTTTTTGGCACATTCAGTTACTGTCTGATTTTTGTCTACTTCTGGTTTGATTTCCATTCCTGCTTGACACTAATATGCTTCTGCTAAACTAAGCAGGGAAGTCATCTTAGACTTATTCTCTTCATGTTTCAAAACTTTCCCTACATTTGGGTCTTGTGAGGTCAGTAGATATGTGTGCAGTCTCATGATTGCAGCTCTATACATGCAATCAATTTCAAGGAGGCCCATATCTCTTTCGGAATGGGGAATATATAACCTTGGTGTGCACTGATTTTTATAAATTATTTGCTAAGCATGCAACACCTTTCTTGTTTACCTGTCCAACTGATCCAGTACCTTTTGAAACCAGTCAATCACCCTAAAATTGTAAGTTAGTAGAGGAAGAGCTCCTACAAAGCAATTACAGATACAATAAAAGAGGGTAAAATAATAAAGCTCCAGGTATAGATGGCATAATTATGGAAATATGTAAACTTTTTCCTTCAAAGATGTTATCCCTCTTCCATAAAACTCTATTAGAAATTCAGTCACAAGCTTTAATACCACCCACTTGGAGATATTGCTTAATCACACCAATCCTAAAGGAAAACAAATCCCCAAACCTCTGTACCTCATATAGACCTATATAATTATTAAATAATAACTATAAGATATTCATGACAATATTAACTAACAGAATGAAAATACCACTATCCAAAACAATAAATAATCAAACTGGATTTATATAGGTCTATGTTACATGAACAAATGATCAAAATGTTGAGTACAACATACACGACAACCTTTGATCGAACGTTCATGTAATCGGAGACTCCAGATGTTGAAATTTGGAGTTTCGAAATGTTTTAGTCGGCCATCCTACTCAGTGTAGCATGTGACACAGACACACTACACTGTTTGGAATGGCTAGATAAGAGGCTGCTTTGTTTAATATACCAACTCCGAGATCACTGTACATTTGTTGTGATTACCGAAATTGGTATATTGAAAGTAGGTGTGTTTGTGTAGGTGTGTAAGTGTTTGAATGATGTGAATGTGTAGGGGTTTGTATGCATTGATTGTATATGTGTGTTTTGTATGTTAGTGTAGGGAAGTTGTGGGACAAACAAAAATCTTTCAATTTTGTTTATTTCAGGGTTTTAAGGTTTCAAGGTTTTGAACTTTCGATCATAGCGTGTCGAGTATGTTGTACTCAACATTATGATCGCTCATTCTTTTAACATAGACCCTTCATATATAATAGACACACACATGACAATATTAAAAGGATAATTTCTCTTATCGATTATGTTAATAAAGAAAATAAAGAAACAGTCATAATTGGCTTAGATATAGAGAAAGCCTTTGATTCCCTAAATTAGGGCTATTTATTCAAAATCATAATGCTGTTAGAATTTCCTGCATCCTTTGTTTATCTCCTAAAGAATATATATATATATATACATATATATATATATATATATATATATATATATATATATATATACATATACAAATAATTTAGCATATGTCAAGTTAGGTCCTTTTACCTCTGAATCTATACATATAACAAAAGGCACTAAACAAGGATGCCGCATGTCACCCATTCTATTTGCTCTGAAATATTGGCAGATTCAATTTGTAACAATATAAAAATCAAAGGAATAGATGTTTATGAACAATACAATTCTAAATTAATGCTATTTGCTGATGACATATTACTAACATTATCTAATGCAAAAGAGACATTAGAAGAATTAGATATATTAATTGACAAACTTCACATGACTTCAGGACTTCATTTCAATAAATTAAAATCAAAATTTGTATTTTTAAATAAAAAAATAACTGCAGACTAAGGGGGATCACATCATAGGGAAATAAGAATCTACCTTAAAATATCTAGGAATTGAGTTATGCAAGGATAATAATGAATTAGTCTAAAAAACTACAATATCATCAATACAATAAAAATCTCTGTGGAAAAATGGAACAAAATAATATTAACATTTGAAGATAGACTACAGTTAATAAAAATGGTTTTACTGCCCAAGATGCTATATATAGCCTTGGCAATACAACTGTTACCAGAAAGGAATATACTTAAAGAAATAAATTCATGCCTAATAAAATTTTTATAGTTTCCCAAAACAAACAGAATAGCTTTAATACACCATATCAGACCATGGAAACAGGGAGGATTAAACTTTCCTGACATAGAAACATATATAAAAGCATCAATATTTAAAACAATCTCAGATTGGATAAGTCCAAATTACTCTGCAAATTGGAAATAATTACTAACTGTAATATCCATAAATTAATTTGATTTACAAAAAAAATTCAAATAATAGATAAAAACTATTTGCCATGGCACATATTATGTATTAGTATATAATATAACATAACTAAACCCACTAAAACTCATATGATTATTACATTGACTCATTTAGGAAAATTATTAATGCAAATATAGATTTAAAAATCCGGTTTGATCTTTTAATACCATTTATAGTCACATAGAACTTTCCACATAAAATATATAGAGAAATTATTAATTCATGGGAACAGAAAAGATTTGTTTATTGGCTCCAATGTATCAAAGAACTAAAAGTTTTAAATATGCAAGTAATAAAAACAACATACAAAATTCCACAACAGGACTGGCTAACTGTATAGAGTGTTCTGTCATATTCACAAGATTTAAGTAGAATAATTAAGTCTTCATTTAAATACATACATTTATGAAATACATATATGAAATCATATATAATGACTTTGACATGGGAAACAGTATTTCAAAATTTTACAAAATATTGATAAACTATAAAACAACACCCAAAACCTCATACTGGAAATATATAATAAAAGGACACTCAATACAGTTAACTGAAGATAATAAAACCAATATCTTATTATTGATAAAATATACATCATTTACACAATACTGGAAAGGTTTTAATTGGAAATACTTTCACAGAGCATTCTTAACACCAGACAGAATCAGTAAAATTAGTTCTTCCATAAAAGGAATATGTTGGAGATGTGAGCAAGTACACAATGCAGATTGGAGCCACATTTTCTCTGATTGTGTAGAATTAAGTCATTTTGGAATGGTATTAATAACTTTCTACAAGCTTTATTTAATGAATCATTTTATTTAACTAAAGCTCTTGTATTATTAAATGTGAATGAAGGTCCTCATTTGAATAGGTCAAACATGTATCTAGTATGGACTATACTTGCAATTTCAAGGAAGTGTATAACAAGAAGATGGAATACAAACACAATACCAACTTTGGAAGACTTTTGCAGCCTGCTGAAGACCACAGCATTATTGGAAATTAAAATTAAAGAACTAAGAATTGATCCAAAGCCATTTATCAACAACCCTTGGGGAAAAGTCTTATCGTTGATTGACACCATATAATAATTGATCAGATTCTCTGATAATGGATTGGACATACTTATAAAGTAACTGTTTACATTAAGATCGGTTATAGTGTCAGGCTAATGTAAATAGTGTACATCGTTATTTAAGATGTTATGTATAAATACTATGGAATTCATTTAAATGTATTTGAAAAATAAAAAAATTTGAGAAAAAAAGAGGAAGAGGAAGAGCCGATCGTTTCATAGCTTAGAATTTATTCCTGGATATCAGGGCTGTTTTGGTATTAATTTTAGTCTTCTAGAATATTCCTTACTAAGTTCTCTTCACATGTTTTCATATTTTATTGTTAATCCTTCATCAATTACCAAATTTTATACACTTCCTCCTGCTCAAGTTCCCTTTATATCATGCTCCTGTCCCAGACTGATGTTTTTTGGTGCTGCAACTTTCCTGCTTTTGCATTTATCAAGATCAAATGACATCTGAGAAAGTTTAGACTACTCACAGTTGTGCTGTCAGTTCCTTATGTGATGAGCTATACAGTTGTAAATCATCCACAAAAAGAAGATGAGAAGTCTTTACACCTTCTTGTTGTGTGGGAGCCAAACTGTAACCATGGCCTAATCTGTTAAGTAGACAGCTTAATGGGTTAAGGGTAAGACAAAAGAACTATGGTGACAAAGAGACACCCAGGAATATCTCCATTTGAATTTTTATTCCTGGGAAAATAATTTGTCCTTCATCATGGTTTAGCTGCAAAGTGGATTGCCATTATTTCATGGTCACCATAATGTAATCAAAACATGTAGGGTATAACTTAACATTTGTGAGCACTCATTTAATGTGGGATGCTGTCAAATGCTGTTTTGTAGTTTATCTATACCATACTTTCTTTCCCTTTTTACAATTCTCCATTATGAATTTATTTAACAACAAATTATCCTTTTTTCCATATGACTTTTGTTTTGTTACCATTTTGTTCTATTACCATGAATGAGTTTTTTTCTAAATGACTATAAACTCTGCTGGTATCAATTCCAGTGTATAGTTTATACATCACATTTGAACATTTTATTCTCTTTTACTTCTTCTATCCATTCATCATCTTTGTTATGTTCCACAGGATCTTTATAGATATTTCTCCAAAAGTGTCTATTTCTTCTTTTTCTGGTGGTGTCTGTTCCTTTTGCCTTGTTTCCCAATTCTCTATAAAACATTTTTGGGTAATCAATAAAATGCTTACTTTTCCTTTCTATTCATCTGCATATCTTCTAAGTTTTTCTGCTTGTTATGATATCTTTAGTTTATTATTTCCAATGGTGTACAATAAATCCTGGGCTGTTCTGATACAGCACATTGCTTTTATCATGTCCATCTTTCTAAATATTTTTATTGATGTTCCCTGTTCTGTACTCTTCTAACAGTGACACTTCTTGCCTTAACTGCTTTATAGTTTTCTCTATTTGATACTTCCATGATGGCATTTGATTTCTCCCCTTCCTTTCCCTTATTGCCATGTGTTTTTGTGGTAAGAATTATCTGTCATTAATTTAACTGCACAGTAATATAGCTTATTTACTTCTGTTTTATCGTATGCATGTCTGTGAACAGTCTCAATCATTGTGTTCATTCGTTTTATCAAACTTCTAACATTTTGGGGCTTATTGGCTTTCTGTAGTCTATTTCGTTCATTGATCTTAATATGTCTATCCATCTCTATTTCTCAAGCAATTCTTCCCTCAGATCATTTTCTTCTAAACTAATAGCACATTCTTTATTCTCTGCTTCCTGTGGGCATTCTATGGAAAGTTCCAGAAAATATTCCCATGCCATATTCTCTTCAGCTTTACCCTGTGCCATCCATTGCCTTTCATATGGAAACTCACTGGCCTATCACTCTAAAACATTGACTGTATCAGAGTTGCCACAGTTTCGTGTTCCTTCCCTTGCTGTGCAACTCCAACGGATCTTTTGTACTGGATTCCTACAGAAGGCTCAAAAACATCTTCATATAGCAACTGATCAAATGCTTCCCACTCAACATAACTCAACACAAAACATAACATATCATAATAAAGAACTAATTTAAAGCAGTTAATTGGCTGAATACACAAGATCATACTAGTTATTTTAATTTGTTTTTATCAATCATACATGTTCATTGTGAATTGTTTCACTCATATTGCAATATTATGTTGCATATACTGTACATACTGTGCTATAGATATATTATGTTGCTTTTGTTTTACTGTTTTGAATTTTTAACCTTATTTTATTGTTATATTATTGAATGTTTCTTGAGTACCTATTCCCATACTGAGGCTGAACAATGTCCATAGGATCAGTGCTGTGCCACAGTCAACAAATACAAAGAAATAACTAAATAAAATAAATGACCAGATAAACAAATAAACATTCAAACATACACATAAATGCATAAATGCATAAAACAGATAAATACATAAATAAATAAATAAATAAATATGATGTTGAGCTCTGTGATGATAACATATGCTTGGTTCATGAAACCCCATGTGTAAACCTTATAACCTTGAGGAAGTCTCTTGGTGAAATCAAAGCAGCTTTTTGGACTGGGGGTCCACCAATTTCCCACCAATTTGGGAAATGCTTGAAAAAATAAAACTAAGGGGAGGTTTGGCAAAATGGTTAAGATGTTTACCTCACAAATGCAATGTACAGGGTTAATTCTCACCTTTGCAAAACTGACTAGGCTTAAAATAGCCAAAAAAAAGTAGCTACCCTAATACTTACCTATGAATGTATAAAATCAGAAATAAAAACAGTCGTGTACATATGGATTCATGTCAACATAATGAATCCCAAAGCAAATACTAAGAACAGCACAACAACAACATAAGAAAAATCGACTAAAACAAATCTAACTAAAAAGAAAACTACATTCAGTGAATAAAGTAATTCACAATAGCAGAATGTTATGCAAATTCACATTTTTTTTTATTTTGTTTTGGAGGTGGCAGGCTCCCTTGCATCCCTATGTATAAGCAGACCTTAGTAAACTAACTCTAAGGACACAGCAATGTGAAACAGACAAACAGCATACAAGACTAAAGTTATGCAGATTGCGCATCAATTGATACAATAATTAATTCTCCATTACACTTTTCCCAAATTTAGGTCATGAGGAAGGCAGAACCAAGGCAAAAAATGCACACGGGGTAGGTGCACTTTCAATGACCTTGTCAAATAAATAGATTTGTTATAATATACTGTTTTATTTTTATTTTATTTTACAATATGACTATGGGTGAGTGAGCTAGTCTAGTGACCCATTTTAGTCATGACCTGGGTACAAAAGTATAAAATGAGTCAGTGCAATACAGCATAGGTACTAAAACACAAGGTGGCTAACATAACATTACAACTAGGCAGTATTTTCAACACAGACTTTATAAAGGCTAACAGCGGATTAGGACAATATATGCAATATAAATATGTATATATATATATATATATATATATATATATATATATATATATATATATATATATATATATATATATATGGATCTACCTGACTAGATCAACACGTTAAAAGAGCGAAAACGACTTCACCGACGCCAGAAGACCGACAGTTCACAAACACAACACCTCATACACTCGACACATCATAACAACA
This sequence comes from Protopterus annectens, assembly GCF_019279795.1. Lineage (NCBI taxonomy): Eukaryota > Metazoa > Chordata > Ceratodontiformes > Protopteridae > Protopterus > Protopterus annectens. The sequence continues at coordinate 74,130,259 of NC_056745.1, forward strand.
AACAAAACAAATCCCCTATCCAAAACCCACACACACAACATAAGCACACCAAAATCCTTACAAACCAACACTAACCCATACATACACAACTATCTACAACCCTAACCCAAACCCTTACCCTAAGGTCCGTCACTATCGCACACTCACCTAACCCGCGCCCTAACCCTAACTCACTTATCCCACCCCTATCCCTACAGACCACCAACATCGCACACTTACCTTACTCGCACCCTAACGTCCATCACTACCGCATACTTACACATCCTATCCCCATCGCAGTGTTCTCAGCTTCGGTGTCTTCCTCCATCGGTCTTCTGCCTTGTCGGTCTTCTGGCGTCGGTGAAGTCGTTTTCGCTCTTTTAACGTGTCGATCTAGTCAGGTAGATCCATATATATATATATATATATATATATATATATATATATATATATATATATATATATATATATATAGATATATATAAGTAGGAGAGAATGCATACTATCAGATGCAATACAAAGTTGTACTTTTTTTAAGGAATAGTTGTGACGTATAATAATACAACTGAAATTTACAATAACATGATAATGCATGAGAGTTGCTGAAGGAATAGTTGAGAGGTATGATATACAACTGAAAGTTAACAATCTAGTGACCAAAGTCACAAGTGCTAATTATGTATTTTTAACATATGTATTTATTTGTAGACAAAACATATATTAAAGTAGGCATTTTTAGAACACACTCTATGTAAGTTATGTTTTAAGGAAAAGGGAATGGTTTGTTATTTTATTTTGTTGTTCCTTGCAAAATCTTTGTTTGGTCACTAGATGGTGCTAAATGGATTAGTTTTTGCAGAAGTATTTCTTTCATCAAAGGAAAGTTTCATTTCATTTTTACTTATTTATTTTTTAATTCATTCATGCATTTTACCAAAATTGAACACAGTTTTAAATGTGAATGGTTATTTATAAAAAGATTATGTGATTTAGTAATGTATTGGCACACAACTTTAAATTTTTATCATGGTAAACATAAAATGTTAACATCAGGTTAAAAGCACAAAAGCACTTATTTTTAATTACAAGCTGATTGCTCAGCAAAGGTGATTTGCTAATTGAAATAATGTGCTTTATAAAAGGTGTTAGTTTTGGAAACAGCCCAGAGAAATGAAAAATGTACTGTGTATTTGGAGGCATTTATGTGAACTCTTTGTGGCTTGTGGATTAAACTTGTGTTTCCTGGGGCAGCTTCGGTCTATGCTTTATTGTTTTACCTTCTGGGTCATCATACTGTTTAATTTCAAGGTTGTTTATAGTTTTGGTGACCAAGCTAGTCGTTTAAGAGGTGTCGAGATCCTGCACAACTCTCAGAGCCAAGCCCAGTAAATTACTTCTGTTCACTTCCACTGAGACAGAAGACATATGTTTAGTTTTTTTTTTTTTTGACAGAAATTTTTGAAGAAACAGACGCAGAATTATCAGCAATCCCTTCCCCAGGGATGGACACAGCTTTCTGCCTAAACAGAGGGGCATTTCCTACCCCATCCTGCCTTCGCCCAGAATGATACCACAATATAAGGACAAAATGATTGACTTCAACAATTGGCTAAGCTTCTGGTTTCATTCAAAGGGGATCCAGTATCTGTCTGCCTGGGACAACATGATCGACAGACCACGATGCTTTGCCAGAGATGGTCTGCACCTGTCGCCCCTGGGATTCAGGTTACTGGCAAAGGCTCTTGCCACCCCTATAGTGCCTTTTTTTAGGCAAAGTTCAAAGGACAAAACCACCACCGTAACAGGTACAAGCATGCAAAATCTGAAGGTAATGCTACTCAATGCTAGAAGTCTAAACCTCAAAATGCACTCTCTCAAGGCACTCCTAAAAATGAAGAACATCGATATCTGTGCAGTAACTGAGACCTGGTTCAAGGATCCAGAGAGCACCCCTGCAATACCAGGCTACAACTCTTACCACACTTTTCAGCCACCAAACCAGGATCGAAACACTAAAGGTGGAGGAGTGTCCATATTCACCAATGATATTCACACCACCAGGTTAGTTGCCCAACACAATGCATCTGAAATTCTCCAGGTGCAACTAACACTGGGTAAGACTGCAATCCAAATTGTAGCTTGCTACAGATCCCCCACCATGCCCCAAGATTCTCACTACACCTTTCTAAACATACTGGAAAATATTAATATACAACCAAACACCCTGATACTGGGTGATTTCAACTATCCTGCTATTAACTGAGAAAACTACTTGTGTACCTAACACCTTTGCCCAACGGTTCTTGGAATTCATAAATTCCAATGCCCTGGATCAACTAATCCATAGTCCCACCAGGGGCTCTAATATCCTAGACCTGGTCATTACCAACATGGGAAATCAATGCTCCACACCTATGGTCACCCTCTCATTGGTCAGATCAGACCATAAGCTAATCACCCTTAACATCCATATCCCACCCCCACCCCACCCTCAGTAAGGAAACTTCCATAAAAAAAGTCTCCAAAGCCAACTTCATGCTACTCAAGTCAGAAGTTACAAACTTCATGACACCCATGCAGATGGGAACTGAAAGTTCAACTGCTGAGTCCTACACTAAGGCACCGTACAAGCACATCCACTCATGCATGAATCGTGCCATCCCAAATAGAACCAAGACGCTCTCCTCCAAAAAAAGGAAGCCAATCTGGTGGTCCCCTGCCATAAACAAACTTTACAACAAAAGTAAGAAGCTGTTGCAGAAAAGAGGAAAATCCCAGGATGCAAAAAAAACTCCCTTACTAGCCTCAGTAAGAAGCTGAGATAACCTCATAAAATCCTCCAAAGCTAGTTACGAAAATAAAATTGCCAAAGATTCCAAAGACAACCACAAGGCATTCTATAGCTATGTCAAGAATCTAAATGGCAATGCTCAGATCTGCTCTGAGCTACAACAGAATGGCATTAAATATACTGATCCCAAGGATATTGCCAATATCCTGGCAGATCGACTCAGTGCCAACTTCACCCCCCTCTCACCCCCTAAATGGCCCATCTCAATACCGGAAGATTGCCAAATTCTGGTAATAATGGCCACACAAGTAAAAAACACACTCTCCAAAGCTAAGAATACAGCATCCATGGAACTAGATGACATCCCGGGCTGTGTACTACATGAACTACAAAATGAACTGGCACCTCACCTAAGTGCCATGTTTAATCACACCCTCACCTCAGGCTTCATGCCCATTGACTGGCACATAGCTACAGTTATAACACTCCACAAGGGGGGTTCCACCTTGGATCCTGGGAACTACCACCCCATCAGTCTGACGAGCCTGATAGAACGTATTATCATGGAACTTAGGAACTTATAAACAAAGATATTGGCAACTTTAAAACACTGGACCCCACCCGGTTTGGGTTGGTGAAGGGACGATCTTGTCTTCTGAACCCGATTGACTTCTTTGAATCAGTCTCCAGAGCCATGGACGAAGTTAAGACAGTCCACACAGCCTATCTGGACCTCGCCAAGGCCTTTGACACCATCCCCCACTCTGGAATCATAGATAAACTTACTAAGCTGGGTTGCCAACTGGCTTACTGACAGAACCCACACTGTAAAAGTAGCTGACTCCAAATCCAGCTCCAGACAAGTGACAAGTGGAGTACCTCAGGGTTCAGTCCTGGGACCTTTCTTGTTTGGCATCTACTTCTCTGAAGTACAGGCCAACACTAAGGGACTCTGGCTAACAAAGTTTGCAGATGACTGCAAACTGGGAGCCATTATTGAATCCCCAAATTATGTTGATACTCTACAAAAGAGCATTACAGAAACAGATGCTTGGTGCCAGAGCCATGGGCTCAAGCTCAATGCCAAGAAATGTATAGTTATCCCCTTTGGGAAAAAACATGTACCCATGAATTACCACATAGGTGGCAGTACACTAAACACTGAAAGTGTGATAAGAGACTTAGGAACACAGGAGGACAGTGGTCTCACCTTCAATAACCACACTGCCACAACAACCAGGAAATCCTTCTATGTGGCACACCTCATGACTAAGGACTTTTCATCCAGAAAAAAGGAGGTCATTGTCCCACTGTACTCATCCCTCATTAGACCCATTATAGACTACAACACCCCATTTGGTATGTACCTCTAAAGACATCTGCAACAACTGGAAAGGCCGCAGAAATACCTCACTAAAAGAATCACAGGCCTGAAGCAGATGCCTTATGCTGACCGCCTTAAAAAACTCCAGCTATACTTTGTCGCATATCATCTACTCTGAGGCGATCTCTGCATAACATACAATGCCATGTCAAACCCAGAGCTGTTGGACATGCTACACTTAAAGAAATCTCAATCCCTCAGAGCCACATGCTCCAGGGATCTAAACCTTGTCATCACAATAAACAAAACATGCTGGAGGGATAGGTTCCTGACCAAGAGACTCCCCAGACTCTGGAGTAGACTGCCCATACATGTCAAGCAGAGCACCTCTTTGGCCCTCTTCAAAAGGAACCTTGATGATTGGATGGGAGAAAGGAAATTCACCCCAGGGATCATGTCAGTCGCCCTGCTAGACAGGGGTCCAGGGAAGTAAATAGTGTGGGAAGAAATAGCCAGGGAATTGTTATGGCTAGGCTTGTATAGACCCTAGGGCCTATAGCCTAGTACCAACCTACGAACCTATTAACCTTTTCCCAGGAATGACAAGAATGGCTCTTTCCTGTCTGAAAAAGGCACACCAGCATCTGCAGAGGATATTGCTAACCTCTGCTCCATGATGGCTGTAGGGAGCACACCAACTGGACCCAAGGAAAAATATGAGAGGTCTGAGAAACCAGCTTTGGCCACAGTTAGTCATCCACCTGTGGCTGTGGCATTTTATCAGCCTGGTGTGGTGGAAAAGACTTATTTTGCTTTTTTTTTTTTTTTTCTGGCTGGAAGAAGAACCAGTAGGCTGGTCCATAGTTAAGGTGAAAAAGGTGCCTGATTCCTGGGTTGTTTTAGCAGCAATATTTAGTAAAACAGTTAAGTCCTAAAAAAGTTACTTTTTCCCAGGAAAAAAAAACAGTAAGATGCACTTTTAAACACTTACCCTGCCCCAAAAAGTAAAATAATACCAGTTTCCCCACAGAAAAAGTCACTTTAAATAAATTTTAGTGACTTTTACCACAAAAGTAAAAAAAGTGACATTCTTGTTTAAAAGTGAAAAAAGTCATATGACAGTCATTAAAAATACTTTTTCCTAGATAAAACATAAATCTTTTACAGAAAAAGTAACTTTCCTGTCACAAAAAATAAAGATGAATATTTTTCCCCTGAATGGAACCTATCTTCCCAGCAATGGGACAGCATTAGCCAACTGTCGGTCCTCAAAAGCCCACACTCTATTCAGCAACAGGAAAGCTCTGAATGGCTTGGCACCCAAATCTGACTTCTATTCTGATCAAGCTAACTAGTGGTCTGGGATCATAGAAGGTGCCTTAAAGCTATGGAAGCTGGTTGGCTGTTATGTCCTAGGTGGGATACAACCTATATGAATGTTTCTGTGACACCAGAAGGACTGTGATTGGAAACTTTAGGAAGTAATAGCAGTGTACCGTACACACAAAGGGACGCAACAGCTTGTTCTACTACTAGAGGAACTCAGCACAGACAATCTAACAATCAAACACTAAATATTTATAGCAAAATAAACTGTAATCAAGGTACTGTAAACAATCATTTTGTCTTGAGTGAGTGGCTTCACTATAACTTTGAGTTTGGGCAAAGTATTATAGAAATTAATGGTTCTAGCTTTAGTTTAATTAAACAACTGTGCACTTTTGAAAAGAAACTATCGTAAACTACAGGCTGAAAATTGTTCTCTCCGTAAGTGTATTAAACAGAGGATCGCCCCTAAAAGGCTTAGGACATGGAACTCTCCCACTGTTTGAGGGACAGGTACTTGATTGGTTTTGCTATATAGCTTGGACATTCAATTTTAACCATTACTCTGAGGAAATCCCGTTTTATACTCAGGGATGAAAGCACTTGGTGTTTGAATAAAAAAATGTGGATTTTACTTTTTTGCAGCATAGTTTGCTGTTCCATTCTCTGGTACTGAGTGTGGAACTGCTTGAGGGCTGGTTATATATTATTATTATCACTACTTGATATGGATACTGCTGCCTGAACATACATAGTCGGTCTTGCCTTTCATTTCTCTACTTTACATCTCTGAACATAGCTCTCAGTCATAAATTCTGTCTTTCACACCTACCCTATTATATCCAAACTTTTTTCTGTTCCTATACTTTCATCACCTTTAACCAGTCTTAGTCTATAGTAATATCTAAACCTGTTTCCCAATAATCTCTAACTCTTTAGCAAAAGCATGCATTTTGTTACACCCAACCCTGTATCTCATTTATTTATGCTTCTGACAAGTTACTTTTTAATACCTCTCCTTTTAATACAGGATAGACCACTGGATTGTTTATTCATGCAAATTGTATCTAGTGCAAAACTTACTGGACACTGTAATCTGAGATGTTAAATCAGCTGAAAGGCTGTCAAAGATGTGTTTTTAACAAAAATATAATTTTACTATTGTTTTCCCTGTAAAATCTCATACATTATTTGTTTCATTATTTTAGTATAATTTCTGAATACCTGATGAAATGTAATGAAAATGATCTGGTGAAAATGGGCCCTATCCAGTTCGACTTTCCCAGTCAGCAAAGGTGAATAAATAAATAAACTGTTAATTAACTCGTCAGCAATCATTTGTGCTTATAGGTTTCTACTTGCTGTTTTTATTCCTATAGCATAAGCTCATTAAATCCTGGAATGTCTACATACATAACATCAACATCATGGATAGTGTACATTTTGGCAGGGTCTCTCTATATATACTGTACACTATATACTATATGCCGTATGTCTCTATATACTGTAGACTATATACTATATGGGGTCCCCTACAAAATCCCGAATGCACAGAATCCCAACGCCCAAAATACTGTGACGAAAAGCCCGAAACCCCACATTACCGAAACGTTGAAAGCGCAAAATTCAAAATCGCGAAACTAATACATACATACAGCACACAAACAAACATACACACACCCTCCCCCCATAACCAAACAAACCACCCTACACCAAAGATAATTCTGTGCCCCCCACACCCCCCTACTTTATTATTCTAACTCCGGGATCACACAAACATATACACAAGGCAAACTCATACCCACACATTACAGTCCGTCTCACACACACACACACACACACACACACACACACACACACACACACACACACACAAACACACACGCACACCACAGTCACAACACACACTTACATACACTAAAGCCCCTCACAAAAACACTTACACACAAATACTTATCTGAAACACAACACCAGAAGCACTAACTCAAAATCCCTTAACATCGGGATTTTGAATTTCGTGCTTCTGGTCTTTCAGTAATGTGGAGTTTCGGGCTTTTCGTCTTGGTATTTTGGGCATCAGGATTCTGTACGTTCGGGATTTCGTAGGGGATCCACTATATGCCGTATGTCTCTCTGTATGCTGTGCACTATATACTATATGCCGTATGTCTCTCTATATACTGTACACTATATACTATATGCCGTATGTCTCTCTGTATACTGTGCACTATATACTATATGTCATATGTCTCTCTGTATACTGTACACTATATACTATATGCTGTATGTCTCTCTATATAATGTACACTATATACTATGTGCTGTATGTCTCTCTATATACTCTACACTATATACTATATGCCGTATGTCTCTCTATATACTGTACACTATATACTATATGCCGTATGTCTCTCTATATACTCTACACTATATACTATATGCCGTACGTCTCTCTATATACTGTACACTATATACTATAGACTGTGTATTCTATACTATATACTATATACTGTATGTTATATGCAGTGTACTATTACAAGCTGAAGAACTGGAACCTTGATTTGAGTCACACCGAAATCTGAACAACAACTACTGGAAGGCCAAAGATGGAAATACCGAATGTCTAACTATACTAGCACTTCTGGATCCATATTAGCACTTGTTCCTGTGTCCAGAGCAGTTGGGTGTTTCATGATTTGAGGTATTTGTAGGATTATTGTTTTTAGGGCATGTTAAGATTCAGAGGTCTGTTGTGGTTATTGCTGTGATTAATGCTCCGAATGATTAGTTTTTGATAGTAAATCATTATATGCTGCATACTATATGTTCAGTTTGGACAGGCCACAATTTGTTTTCCATACTTTATTAAAAGTTTCAGCTTTGATCTCTGTCCAGAGAGGCAATGGCTTAGCAAATGTCTATCACAGTATATTTTTGCAAGCAAATTTCCATAGAAGCAGTGCTGTTGTACATTGACCTTTGAACTTGTTTGATGTCCTCACATTTATGGAACAAGAGACCATTCCCTGCTCAAGAGGGAATAGTCTTGTCTCATGAATTAAAGATGTTTTGGAAGAAGAAAATAACTGTTTGTGTTTCAAATGCTACAGAATTTTGTGTTGTGACTTTACATTACTGAGAAGTAGTATTACATTTTTGGGGGGCTTTTGCTTTAACAGGTCCAATATGACGTGCGTTATAAAGTGCTGGTTTAGCCTTTCACTGAATATATTAGTAGTTGTTCAGATTCTTGTATTGGCATGTCATTGGTAGCTATTTTAATATTCATACTTTAAAGTAATTTGGATTTATTGATTCACTATTACTAGGTTTTAAAAGTGCAATGTCACAGTTCATAGAGTCACAGCTATTCCAAAGCCAACGAGTCTCATGGCTATTCATTCCTTGCTAGTACCCTCCCCCAGGCAGCACCTCCTTTGTCAAGGAGGGCCATACAGGTCAATCCTGTAGTAAATTTGTGGATACCCCTACAGTCATCTGGCTTATATTTAAAGGAAGATAGAGAGTCACACTGGTCAACATGTAGGGGAAGTTTATTACAGAGGCTCGATAGGTGCTGCATTATAAACCTGTCCTTCCAAAATGTTTTATTTTTCTGTTAGTGAAGATTTAGGTCCCTGGTTTTAGGATTTGTGAAGATATTGGGCTTGCAGTAAAACAGGAGGTTCAGGACAATCATGTCTATAATGGCAGACTAAGGAAGAGGGACATCTCCCTTAAAAGACTATAAGACACTGAATAAAGGGATAAAACTTTCAGCCTGTCTTGATAGCTCAGGGACTTTATGCCTATGATCTTTCTGGTTAGGAACCTTTGTGGTCTTTCTAATTGTTTGATATCTTTGTGGGATACATGACAAAGGAAGTGTTGTACTCCATAATTGGACTGATCGATGCTAAGTATATAGGAGTGGTTATCTCTTTAGATCTTGAAGATATTGCTTATCCAATTATCTGGGTTAAATAAAAGCATTTCCTGACAACTGTTTCATATGATGGTCAAAACACAGGGAGCTATTAACCCAAGTACGTGAATCTCTGACTACATTTTCATTTTGTAGAGGTGTGTTGTCTAGCCAGTACAATGAGGGTTGTCTACCAAAAATGATGATACTATGTTTTTTAGCATTTTATTTCAATCCACTTTTAGTAGACGAAGAGTTTACTAGAAGGACTTCATTCTGGAGGGTTTGGTTATTCTACCATGACATAGCAACAGCCCCCAGTGTACAAGCATCTGCAAACTTTGTTAGTTCTCTGCTTGCAGATCTGAGAAGCAAATAACAAAAAGGAGTGGTCTCAGCACTGAACTCTGAGAGACACCACTGGTCACTTTTATAATTTCTGATGAAACACCAGCAATAAACACTGTGTGGGTTCTGTCTTTCAGACAGTTTGCTATCCATCCTAGCCCATATGGGTCAATTTTTAAAGCATTTAGCTTTTGTATAATGCCATCATGGGGAATGGTATCAAAGGCCTTAGTCAGGTCAAGATACACTATGTATACTACATGGTCACCATCTGCACCCTCCATGATCATTCTGAAGAAATTAACCAGGTTAAATAGGTTGGATCTCCCCTCCACAAAACAAAATCGTTGTGGCTCAAGTCTGACAAGATTCTTGATGGCACAGTTTATGAGATCAGTTCTAATATATTCCATGGCTTTTTTATGCTTTGTATTTTTTATTTCTTTTATTTATTAATTTATTTATTTTTTACATTTCAAAATATCTTTAAAATAGTTATTTGAAAAAACAAAAACAAGTAAACAAGTATTGGGAAACAGACTTATAAGAGTCAGCTGTATTTTGTAGAACCGTCATGATGTCGTGTTGTCTCCTATACATGTGACACCTCTAAACACACCTTTTGCTACTTTTTCTGAAATGGGTGATTCAAAGCATGGAGTTGAAAGTAAACATATTCCAGACTTGCTTTACCTTTTATTTAGTGATTTTCTGTCAATGTCACCTTTATAAGAAAAAAAAAAGATCTGTGCCTCTTGGATAAATCATCCGTTAATTACATATCATTTGCATGGGTGATAAGGCTAAAGCCTTGGGCATTACACCATTATCTCTATATCTGACTTTGTACACTACCTACCTGTCAGCTGACCTTTGCACAATATGTGGCATGTCAGCTTATCTATTCTGCGTGGTTTCACAGGATATCACCACACCATCATGTACGGAATAATGACATGTTTTAACTACCTGTGAGAATACTGTGGAAACGTCATTCAGAACTTTTTGTATACACTGTACATCATACAAGGCAGGCATTAAAGAGTAACTGCATGTAGCATCAAAACAAAGATAAATTATTTGTCAAAAAATCTGTTGCTACATCAATTATTGCGTCACACTATGAAAACCGCGGGAATAACTCATTTAATATTTTAATTCCTTATAAAATATTCCATCCCTTTTGATTACCAGCCATGTTGCCTTCCAGAATCTACCATTTTTATCAGCATCTCGCACTCGGGCAGTAACACATCACCACTGTTGCAGTCCCTGCCGCTCCCTTACCTCCTGTCATCTTACTTTCCATCCTGGTAGTTATTTCTAGCTGGAAGGATTTGGAAGAAATGTAATAGTACAGGAACAGGTGTTCTGCTACTGTAATTGGTGCCAGAGTTACACAACTCTATTTCAGCTGGGTTCTGGGATGCTGATTGGGGTAATTATAAAATGGGGATATACAGTTGAAAACTCTGCCATTTCTGTGCTTTTGATGTTGTCATTGTCACACTTTAGATATGAAGTGTTGCATTAATAAATCTGTGCAAGGAAGTATATACGCATGCAACATTATACTTAGAGCAAAAGTGCAAACTCATATTCTTTCAAGATAACTTATTTAAGATATTTCCTTAATTTCTATTACATGTTCAAACACAGTGTGAACAAAATGAAAATAATTTTGGCCACAAGATGGAAGTATTCACCATCGGAATCCAAACTTTCAACTTTACTTGTAATTTAATTTTTTTGAAACATAACATTTTAAACAGAAGAAAACATAGAAATCAGTTCCACTTTCAACATTAGCATGTCATTTTATAATACTTAATATATTTTTTTACCATATTGTTAATTCCCATGCTATACAAACACCTGAGTTTGTCTGCATCTAATATATAGTTTCATAGTTTCTTAGTTTCATAGTATAGTACTAGGCTATCTGCCCTGGGGCATTTGTAAGCCTAGCCATGGTGATGTGGCTTTTGCCACCCCATGAAATGGTACAAAAAATGTACAGAATAAATTTAGAATACTGTGCCTCTGTCTAGTAGTGACACAGATGTGACCCCTGGGGTAAACTTATGATCTCCCATCCACTCATCAAGATTTCTCTTGAAGAGAGTCAGTGAGGGGCTCTGCCTAATATGAACTGGGATCTTGTTCCAAAGCATGGGAAGCCTCTGGGTTATGAATCTATCCCTCCAGCATGTCCTATTCATACTTGTGCCGAGGTTTAAATCTTTAGCTCTTGTGGTCCTGATGGATTTGGATTTTTTGAGGTGGAGCATGTCCATCAGATCCTGATTGGACATGGCCTTGTACGTCAGGCAGAGATCACCTCTGAGCAGGTGGTATGCTACTGAATAGAGCTGAAGTTTCTTTAGTCTGGCAGAATAAGACATATGTTGGAGACCCTTGATCCTCTTGGTGAGGTACTTTTGTGGTCTCTCCAGCTGTTGCAAATGCCGGGTGAGGTACATACCAAATGGGGCATTGTACTCAATCATGGGTCTGATGAGGGAGGAATATAGGGGTACAATGACATCCCTGGATCTGGATGTGAATCCCTTCATGATGAGGTGTGCAAGGTAGAATGTTTTTCTAACAACTTTGGCAACGTGGGTGTCAAATGAGAGGTCGCTGTTTTTCCGTACTCAGTGGGTTGCTGTCTATGTGATAATTTGTGGGTACTTTGTTTTTCCCAAAGGGGATGACTATACATTTTTTGGCATTTAGTTTAAGGCCGTGACTCCGGCACCAGTTGTCCGTTTCTGTGAGGCCTTTTTGTAGGATGTGTGTGTCTGCTGGTGTATCGACTATGGCGCCTAGTTTGCAGTCATCTGCGAACTTTGTCAGCCACAGCCCTCCCATGTTTGCTTTAACATCTGAGAAATAAATGCCGAACAGGGGTCCCAGGACAGATCCCTGTGGGACACCACTTGTGACTGGCTTTGAGTCTGACATTGCTCCAGTGATTTTAACTTTATGGGTTCTGTCCTTTAGCCAGTTTGCAACCCATCTAGTGACATAAGGGTTTACTTTTAAGCTGTTGAGCTTATCTATGATGCCTGAGTGGGGTATTGTGTCAAGGCCTTAGCCAAGTCCAGGTATGCTGTATGGACTGCTTTGCCCTCATCAATGGCTCTAGTGACTGTTTGAAAAAGTCAACCAGGTTTAAAAGACAGGATCTGCCCTTTACAAAGCCAAACTGGGTGGGTCAAGGGTCTGTAGGTCCCCTATGTCTCTGTTTATGAGTTCCATAATGATTCTTTCCATAGCTTTGCAGACCAGGCTGGTTAAGCTTATGGGGCAGTAGTTTCAGGGTCTGTAGAGGCACCCCCTTGTGGAGTGGGACCACTGTTGCTGTACGCCAGTGTTCAGGTACATATCCCGTAAAGGCTAAGGTTAAATAGCATTTTTATGTGTGGGTTTAGCTCCTCTTGGAGTTCACGTAACACGCAACCCGATACCGTCAGGTCCCATTGATGCTGTTTTTGCTTTGTTTAGGGTGGTTCTCACTTGGACATCTGAGATGACAGGGAGATTACATTCAGCTGGGATAAGTATTTCTTCTTTTGGGGGTGAGGAGGGAGAAATTTGCACTGAACCAGTCAGCCAGAATGTTGGCAATATCTGTGGGTTCAGTGTATTTTTTGTTGTTGTGAACCAACTCTGAGCATATCTGAGGGTTTCCGCCCAGGTTTCTAACATAGTTGAAGAAGGCTTTGTGGTTATCTTTAGTGTCCTTAGCGATTTTTCTCTCAAAGTTGGCCTTGGATGTTTTTATGAGAGAACGTAGTTTTCTGCTAATGTTGATCAGAGATGTCTTCCCTTCATGGGATTTTGCTCTGACTTGCAGTAGTTTCCTTCTTTTGTTATACAATTTGTTTATGGCTGAGGTCCACCAGACAGGATGCTTAATTTGGTGGAGAGGGACTTGGATTTATTTGGGATTGCATGATCCATGCATTCTTGGAGATGTCCATAGAAAGCATTTGTGAAGGATTCGGCATTGTGGGATGTGGTAGCCACTGGCACAGTGGGCTTAAAGGATACCATCTCAGTCTTAAGAAGCGTGAAGTCTGCTTTTGAGAAGTTTTTCACTGTGGTCTTTTGTGCTGGGGGTGTAGGTGGGATATGAATATCCAGGGTGATTAGTTTGTGGTCAGATCTCACTAGTGAGGGATATACTTCCTGTGTGGAGCATTTTGTCCCCATGTTTGTGATGATCAGGTCTAGTATATTATCTCCCCTAGTGAGAGAGGTGACTAGTTGTTCCAGTGCATTTGAATTTATGAATTCCAGGAACCTTTGGGCTAGGGTATTAGGGCTAGAATAATGTACCCAATCTATGTTTGGGTAGTTGAAGTCTCCCAGTATGATGGTATTTTGTGATACATTCATATCCTCCAATGTCTTCAGGAAGGCTGAGTGGGGTTCTTGAGATTGGGAGGGTGGTCTGTAACATGCTGCCAGTTGTATAGCAGTTTTGCCTATGGTTAGTTGCACCTGTATGGTCTCTGATGCTTCATGTGTTGCTACTAACCTGGAGGTGTGGGTGTCCTTGATGAATATGGACACTCCCCTCCTTTGTGGGTTTCCCCGGTTTTGGGGACGAAAAGCATGATACGAGGTATAGCCTGGTAGCGCTGGGGTGTTCTCAGGAGCCTTGAACCAGGTTTCAGTTACTGCACAGACTTATTAAAGGGTCCATTCTTTGTCAGTCCACCCATATTATTATGAAACAACAAAAGTAAACTATTTATTTATTTATTTGTTTATTTATTTGAATTTGTTTGGCAGGGCAGAGTAGAGCACTGCGCAATTCTGACCATTTCAGTCTCAGCCCGAGGTCAAAACTGACCAGACATATAAAATAAACACATAAGTGACAATAAAATAGTAGTACAATGGTAGACTAATCCTTAGGATACATAGTAAATCTGCAGTATCAATTTACAGCATGTACAAATGTTTCAAAACATTTGAGAAATTAGAGTAAAATGAATTAGTGATGAAAAACAACAAAGGATCTTAGTGGTTGAGTTAGAGTGGAGAAGAACTGAAAGTAGACTTAAGATGTAGGACCTGAGGGGTAACAGGTATATTCTGCTTGATTAACTAAACATGACTTTAGTAGAGCATGGAACTCAGAATAAGATGATGGGTCTTTAATTTCAGGTGGGAGGGACTCCCACAGTTTGGGCTCCTGAGAAATGACAATAGCTGGTTGAGATATGTTACTTGGAGTGTGGGATGTGTGTTTTAGGGCCTGAGTGGTTCAAGTTTCTTGGACTGCATGTTGGGGTATGTCTTAGTTTTGAGATTAAAGCAGGGAAGGCATGTTCACGTAGGACTTTGAACAGTTGCAGGTCTGCTTTTTGGTTAACCGGAAGACATTTTCCTTTTTTAGTGTTATACAGTGGTGTTCATTTCTTGGAGAAATGTGTGATAAATCTACATGTTTTGTTTTCTAGTGTTTGAACCGTAGTGAAGTTTATCAAGATGCAGATGGACGTTTAGTGAGAGGTCTAACCAGAGTCCAAGATACTTGAAAGAGGAAACTTGCTCGAAGAGATGGTTGTGAACATAGATTGGTAAAGTTTTCTTGGATCTGCTGAGTTTCTGTTTAGTACCAAAATGCATAGATTTAGTTTTGGATGTATTTAGTATGAGGTTTATAGTCATAATCCAGTCATTGAGGTGATTGAAGTCAGACTGTCGATCTTGCTATAAGACGTTAGGGAGTGGTTGGAGCATTAGAGAACCATGTCATTTGCATATAGAAGGACAGGAAGATAATGAAGATCAAGTGGAAGTTATTGATGTGTATAAAGAACAGTAGAGAAGGCAGGAATGCAGACACCTTGAGGTGCACCTCTGAGTATCTCTACATTAACAGAAACTGATGTATGTACATATTGAGTATCAGAGCACTGGAAGGCCAATCCAGAATCTGGTTTGGGAAGTAAGGCCAGGCTAAAACTTGGTATGGGCACTAAGGCCAGGCCAGAATCTCGTATGGTCAGTAAGCCCGGGCTAGAACCTAGTATGGTCAGTAAGACTAGGTCAGAATCTGGAATGGGCATTAATGACTGACACAGTCTTGTGCTACGTAGAGCCAAGGGTTTAAAAACAGAAGTATGGAATAAGTTCCTTGCTACAATAAAGCCAGAATGAGCTTACCTGGAGTATAGTTTTAGTTACTTGTGCCACAGTAACTATCATGCAGACACCTGAGCTCATGATATGTCATGTAGCAGGTCCTGAATACCTATCTAGGTAGAAGAGACACACTCTCAATTAATAACAGTCATGTGAGTCAATGTTTAGAGAATAACAGATTGCAGTTTTATTATAGAAACTTTTTCCTCCAAAAGTTCTTTACTGGTAAATTCTTAATGTAACAAGAAATAACAAACAACAGCATACAGCGTAAGAAAACAACAAAAACAAAATTACACAAATTAATATATAAACTATTTACAAGAAGAATAACAAGATAAATAATATATTTATAAGGTACCTCTTCATATGTAATGTTAAGTACAATTTATTTGTTTATTTATTTATTTATTTATTTATTTATTTCTCTTTGTTTGCCAAGAAGTTCTGATGGGGATTTATCCCATTTTCAGTGAAGACCAGGGAGAAAAGCTCCACATGTTAGGCAAGTACATTTAAAACCAAAAAAAGACATTTTGTAAAATGCTTTGAGTTTACATGAAAACACGGTAACATCTGTACATCTAGAACACATTATATAACATGAATTTAAGGAAATACATTCATGAGGTAGTTGGTTGCCGAGCAATTACAGAGATAGAGCGTAGATGTATTATGTTTACGTATCATGCTCACCAGTTGGAAGTACTGAGAAGGTTAGCAAAGGCAGCAATGATTTAGCAGGGGGTAGACCTTAAGCGGACAAGTAGTTGTATAAAACATTGTGTAGATACAGGAAGAGAGCTTGTAAAGAGCTGTATTAAAAATAGTGGTAATTGTCTGGGAAATGGAAGTTTTGTAAGAGAGAAAGGGTGTAGAGAGTGAAGTGGCCATCTGAGAAAAACAGTGTAACTGACAGTTGTAGGAGACTATGCAGTGAGATTTCTTCGTGCTAAAGATCTGGCGTTACATGTGCAAAGTTAGGATTCACAAAGGTTAAGTAAAGACATTTAGAAGCAGAAACTCTCAAGGGAATAAAAAGGAACAAGACAAAGAGGAAACTAAAGAGGATCAGGAAAACAGGTCTAAGACGTATGTCCAGGCTTTGGTCAAATCAGAAAGATCAGCTTTGGTCAGATAAATTATAACAGTGTGTTTAATTTACCTAGATACCAAGTGAGTTCCATGCAGTTTAAAGCAGTTGGGTCCAGCCATGTTCTAGTTATATAAAGCTTTATAAGTGGAAAAATAATAATAAGTGATTTAACACGTATAGTTTAATCTCAGGAGGGGAATATGTAAAATTACAAACTTCCATGAAATATTATTTAGCTCTGGAGAGAAAATAGAAATCGTCTGTTGCAATTCTGACCAGAGAGGTTCAACATATTTGCATTCCTAGAAAAGATGAAGGTGTCCTCACTGTCCCAACTGCATGCTTGAGAACAGTCTGGAAAGCATGAGCGAAACAGAGCTTTATAGTTTGTATAAGATAAGCATTATTAATGATCATGAATTGGGTACAAAATAGTTTGCATGTATGTATTTAATATTTAAAGTTAAAGATTGTTTGTATTTTTATCATGTGAAAGTTGTTCACCATATTAAGACCGTGTCAATGTGTAAAGATATACATTATTGAACTTCAAATTGGAGGTCAGTCTGTAAGATGAAGAAATAGGTTCATATGTAAGGACTGAGAATACATTTTTCCAAAAGGAAGTTTTGTAATCTAGATCTTTCTTAAGCTTCAATTGCATTGATAAAGTTTTGCAAATTTAATTAAGAACAAGTAGGTAACCCTGCTATAAACCCGGGTTCATTATTACCTGAGCCAGTGAGATATCATTCTGCGAACGGAAATCCCAGACCAGTCCATTTTACATAGCAGGAATATCGATAAATCAATCATTTTGTTCTTTAATTAATTACGCTAGCAATATGTTTTATAAATTGGATGGAGAAGAACTAATGAGTTGTCAATACTGAAATTCTTCACAAGTTTCTGAAATACCAAAATAAGATTGACAAAGAGGCTATAAGTTTTAAGTACTTTAGTGTCTTTATGTTTAAAGAAATGAATATCTGAGGATTGTTACAGAATCTTTAGATTAGATTCTGAATTTTTGCACTAACAACACAGTCTAATGTTACAGGAAAGCATAACCCTGGGTGTGAGCAGCACCAGCCATTGGCATGAGCTCATCAGGTTTCTGTTGCAGAAAAAGGGTGGATCATGTGTGTTACTACTATGGAACCAGATGCATGCTGTTCCAAGACCAGATTCTTTATATGCCCACTGCAGACACCCAGTTTACATTATGTTTAGATATGGGGTGTTGGTAATACAAACTAAACTACATGTTATACCAAGGCATGTGTCCAATGATGAACAGAGCAAACTTTGTGCCATATTACAGTAAAGATTTATTTTATGTATTCGCTGGAATAAATGTCTATGTCATGAGTTACACCAAGGCCATATTCTACGTACTGACATTAGACATTCACTTGCATTTCAGGCAGATCTTAGTTCAAAAAGGAGGGTATGAAAGGCCTGATTCATTGTATGAGTGCTACAAACTTGCAGAATTGCAGCTTTGAACTATGCTACAGCTTTGAAGAACAAAGTACTTAGTTGAGCATCTCAGCCACCAAACAAGTAAACAACTTCAATATTCGCACGTTTGATGTCTGGTATTCAATCCCTTCAACTAGCAAATGGTTTGGAGGGGGACTCCTTGTGCCTCTCACTGAAAAGGAAAGCCTCCGTTCTTATTTAAGTAAAGCAGGCTTTGCTGTTTGCCTTTATAATGTGTCCAACAGCTGTCCCCCAACTTCCCATCTTGATAAGGGAAGGACTTGTCATTGACTTCAGATGAATGTCACTGAATAAGCAAGACCCCATGCTCATTTAGTCCACTATAGCCTGAATCAACCTTTCATCATTAGGGTTCATTTTACTTCCTATGAGACGAGCCCTGCACAACCACTTATAAGTAAAATATGACAATCAGTTTCTTAGCGAGAGCAGCAGTTTTCATGCCATTCAGCTCCTACAGTACACACCATGCAGAGTTTTCATGAAATCTTATAGTACCGTCTTTAGGAATGTGTCTCATTGGTAGTTACATGTTATACTTATTGCAGTTATGATTTTTGGCCAAGCAAAAAGTCATTAGAGCAATGTGTTTTTATCCATGATGCCTTTTTAGCCATGGTAACATTCCCGTTCGCTGGTGCCATAAAACAATTCAGTCTTTGACCTACAGCCTTTAGTGGGAAGAGCCAAACCATCTGTGTTGCCACAACTGAATGAAGAGGTCAGAAAACTTGACATATCTAGATGACAATGGAAACAGATACTTAGTGTTCCACAAAAATAACTTATTTACTTACTCTTCAACTGAAATAAAACAAACCCAAGTAAGGATGTTAAGAAGATGGCAACAATGTAAATTGAATGAGTCATGAAATCAAAAGTTTATACTCACTATTTTCAGAATTCTTATATAAATCTGAGCATACTTCCATAAATGTACAGAACAACCTAATACAAAAGGATTAGCAAAAAAAAGTGACTGCCATGTTATAAGGGTATACAGTGCATTATGGGAAAGAGAACCTTTAGCTGACAAAAGTCATATCCCGCAGTAGTGGTTCTGTGGTAGCGTTGTCCCGTTCGATTCTCAGCAAGAGCGTCTTCTGTGTGGAGGCATGCGTGAATGGGCGTGCCTTCGTTGAAGGTTGCACATCAGGGCTGGTAACTCGGCACGTAAAAATTCACTACCAAATATTAGTGGACCGGAGTTCCGCTGTGGCGACCCCTAACCGGGATAAGCCGAAAGACACAACAACAGTGTGGCAGCTTGTAATGATAATTTGGTGAAGGACTAATTGTAAAATAATAATAACCACCTAGGGTGATGCAAGAACATTAGTGTTTCATAAAAATCAATAAATGACAAAAAGTAAGTCAGCTCCATGGTGCAGAAGGATGAAGTCCTGGCTACAACCCAGATAAGCTATGACTAACTAGCAAATTGAGCACTAGCGAAACAGATGAGACAGTAAAAGACTTAATGCCTTCACTAGTTCATTCATCCTGGGGAGATGAAGGTGGCCCAGGCCAGTCCAGTGGCAGCACCTACTGGAGCGGGAGGTGCACAGCATGCAGAGAATGGACCAAGAACATGTACTTGGCACTGCCAAGCTATATCCATGTGGTAACTCTCATGAGACATGTGCAGGAACAAACATTCTCACAGAGGAAGGCACAGCAGGCCATCACATTTGTGAGCGTGAACAGTTAGAGGAAGTGCTAAGATACAAAAAAACTTGAAAAATGAGTTGGCAAAGAGGATGGCTGCAGAACACCTCTGCAACTAAACTGTTGCCCTTAAGAGGAATGAATTATCCATAGGGCACTCATTTGCATGGAAAATGAATGGGCAAGTTAGGCAGGTGTAGGCGTGGTAGTTACTGTGGATCTGGCAGCAAAATACTATTACTAATATAATGTACATATATATATATATATATAGATATATAGATATATATAGTTACCTATCAAAACATTGAATGATCATAACATCTAAACTCAAAACATCAAGTCCATAAAATCTAAACCTCAAAATATCTAAAAGTCATAACATCGATTCTCAAAACATTGAAAACAACAAAGCAACTATAAATAACATCCTTGCACACTGTTTACCACATTTCTGCAGGGGGGCAAGCCCCCCCTGCACCCCCATGTGGGGGGCTCTGCCCTCACACACCCCCATAAATTAATATACCAAATCCGAGATCGCACTACAGTGGGGTTAGGAAATTAACCTTTTCCCCCACTGTATTGCAATCTTGGAGTTGGTATATTTAATTTACAGGGGATGTGGGTGCAGGGGGGGTTGCCCCCTGCAGAAACATAGTAAACAGTGTGCAGGGTTTTTATTTATAGTTGCTTTGTAGTTTTCAATATTTTGAGATTTGATGTTATGACTTTTAGATGTTTTGAGGTTTAGATGTTACGGTCTTGATGTTTTGAGTTTAGATGTTATGATCATTCGATGTTTTGATAGGTAACCATATATATATATATATATATATATATATATATATATATATATATATTTCAACTTTAATGGTCTTGGAAGTAAGAATTCCTTCGTCGGACCTCTATCAATGCATTTGAAAGCATCATGTTGACGCTGCTTTCTCTAACTCTAAAGCTCTAGCTAAGCTAGTTTTCTACAGTCAGTTGTGACCAGAGAGCTTCCTGGTGATGGTCAAGCTTGGTTTAAGAAAAACAGAGAAAAAGCAAGCCTCACCTTCTTTGCATTTAAGTTTGCTTCAGTATGCAATAACATCTTCATAATTTGATTATTTTATTGGAGTTGAAATTGACAGACTAGATTAGCAATATAAACTGGCATGCAGCCGGCATGTTTGGACAGTAGATAAAACATTTTTCAGGCCAGGAAGCATAACAGTATAAATTTCTTAATTTTATTTTGACTTCTTCAGCACAGTTCATTCCAAAGCAAAAAAGTATATAGTTGTATATGAACTGGACTCTGCAAAGTATTTGCTGTGATAGAAAATACAGTATTTACTGCAGTAGTAGTTATTTCAGTCACACCTTTGATACAATTTTTGTGTATTTGTTTTTAACGCCAATAGCTCCTTACATTGTCATGACATGCTTTGTAGCCGAATGTCCTAATTGATTAATAGCAGACAGAATAAAAAAAGGCACATTGTAATAAATACAATTACACTAGAAGTGCTAATCTAGATTGCATCGCATAGGTGCTATTAGCAACTTTAATTTAAGTTTTCATATTTATGTTCATATTTTCATAACTGAAATGTAATTGAATGGCATGCTGTGAATTGTTATGATGGGACAAAGAAAAAAAAACAGCTTACCAATGGCAGCATATAATGTGCAGGCAATATTGTTAGTTGTTTCTTGTAATTATGAACATATGCAATATTTCCATATGTATGTTTATATTTCCAAAACCAAATAATTTACACGTATAGCATAACATCAGATGTACGGTTTACAGCCTGAGAGCTATTGAGTGTTATTATATTGATCATTATGCAAATAGGCATAAATAAATATTTCAATAAACAAGCAACCAGAAATTAAGTTCTTGCCATCATGCAAAGCTTAAGGCTCTGCTGCCAGCATTAGATGCACAGTTCCAAAAAAAATAAAAATTCGGTATGCAAATGTGAATAAAACTACTGTTTTGGATTTTTCTGCTTTACAATATATTACAGAGCATGACTGCACTGGCCTTTTTCATTGTAAAGAGACCTTTTTGTTAAAAGCATGGAGCATTTTAATAGCATTTACCATGCGCAAAATATTTGAATTTGTTTGGCTCATGTTCTTTTGAATGGACTTTTCAAAAACTGCTCTGAGCTATGAATGTATGCCGATTTCTGTCCGTGTGACTTTGCAGAGCTACAAGCTGTTAGTAATTTAAAGACTGTTGAACTTCCACTGACTGCCCAACAGAGGACGAACTGTATTTTACCTTTTGGCTTGAAGGGGTCAACCAAGTACACCTAAATACCCATATTCTTTTAGTACTGTACTCAGAAAAATTTGCCATCAAAGTATTACGAAGAAAAAATATAACCTGCTTTTATGCCTCTTCTCCTTACTTGCCCATTTTTATTACTCTCAGAAGTTAATGTTCAATTCCTGTTCACTTTTTTTTTTTTTTTTTTTTTTTTTTGGTATTTTGTAGTGCATTTTTTTTCTGTTGTTATAAGTAGTCTGACTCTGCTGTACCGAATTCATTCATGTTTATGCCTGTATAAGTCTGACTCCATCAGCAAACACTAAACATACTTTTTCATGATTATATGTGTTCCTCTACTTGTGGTCTCTAGCTACTGCCCCCCTCCCCCCAGCATGTTTTACTTTACTCGTACTTTTAAGCTCCTTTAGATGCACTGTGGCCATCACAAAATATCGAATTCTGCTTTCTGCCTGGCCATTTGTTTGCCTTCATAACTATCTAGTGCTGCTGTCTGAGCTAGTTGTTTAACTTTAATTAGATTTACCACTACCCTCACACTAGTCTAAAGTAAGTCGGCTGTTCTTTCTGTATTCCACCTGAATATTTCTTTGCCTGATACCTTGTCTCCTGTTTCTAATGTCAAGTCCTGAACTCTATTTAGTTACCCCTCTTACAAAGACACACTGTGTTCTTCTCCTCTGTCCACCCTGTCAGGTGGCATTGCATCAATGCTATGCCCACTTCACTGTTGACCCAGTTATATTCATTTAGCTCCGTATGCAATTTAGTCCTCACTTTTCTCTTTTATTTGCATAAATGGCTTGCATGTTATATCTACAGTATCCCACTATACAAAGTTTAGCCGACGCACACCTGTCTGTCCTGTAAGCCATATTCATCTAACAGTATGAAGCCTTCAGCACTATCCCTCTTGAGTTCATACCCAGGCGTTGGCCATACAAATTCCTCCCCTTCATTTGGTGTGCAGATTTAGTATAGCATTTAGCCTGTGAGCAGTTATCTTGGCACATCATATCACGGTTCAGCTGCCACCATTTATAATCAGATTTAAACTATTCACTCAT
Source organism: Protopterus annectens (assembly GCF_019279795.1). NCBI lineage: Eukaryota > Metazoa > Chordata > Ceratodontiformes > Protopteridae > Protopterus > Protopterus annectens. The sequence goes on from NC_056745.1 coordinate 74,153,750, forward strand.
CATGTGCAACCTTTACAAAGGCGCCACCTAGATTCTCCCATAATGCCATCATTCCTGATGTGTGAAATGAACTTTGCATCCTTTTTCCTAGAATAACATGGTTCTTTCATTAACAGAAAGGAATTCTAGAACAGTTCTAGATGAATACTCCAGAAAGTGTCTGCATCCATGTTCTCCGTATAACCATTCAGCGGGCTTACTGCTGTCTCTTCCTGCTGTATGAAGAGTACAGCACAAAGAAACGTGTTCACTGCCCGCATTGATTAAGATCTGTAGATGATTTCTACAAATGCTGATGTATCACCTGAGAATTTTGTCTTTCACCCAGAGCCCAGAGCCAGCTCATGGTTAAATGGGACCCTAAACAAGGTAATGGGCCAGCAAACCCCCCCAATTGCCATAAACACTGCTCATATCTGTCAGTGCACACTCTATTTTCTTTGTTAATTTTACAGTTACTACAGAGGTATGATTTCAAATTTCATAGCACAAACACTGATGGCCTTTTGCCAAACAAAATAAAACAGTTTCACAAGGAAAATAGATTTGGCATGAGCAACTGTAAACTTCTCTTCCCTTGAGACTCACATTCATTGAATAAAATCAAGCTGGTGTCAAATAATAGGTACATATATATCCACAGAAATCCCTCAAACTCAGCAATTACAGCTATGCTGTTGACTGCATCCTTTTGAGATGTCTGTGTCAAAAAATTAATAACAATAATAAAAACAAAGTCACATATTTCAAATTGTTTCACACAAACACACAGTCATAGCGCTCAACCTTCCATCCTCCTAAATGAGGAACACAGCCTCTCCAAATGTGGAACAAATGGGCAAAATGTGGAAGACTTTTAAACAGCTTACTAAGAACTTCAACTACGAAGGTCATAGAATGGTTACAATGCGCTACTTTATGCTTACAAGACGTTCTTATGATGAATTAATATTGTTCTTTACCATTTACCATGGACATCAATTAAAAATGCCTAACACAGAATGTGTGAGAGACCCTTTCAATGTGTAACTTTTGAGGAACATGGACTTTTAAGGCTCAAAATGAGGAATGTTCCTCGTAATGAGGTACACTTGAGAGGTATGCACACAGTAGCCAAACTATCCCAACATAATTCAAATTCTCACTAACACACACACACACACACACACACACACACACACACACACACACACACACACACATATATGCACACACACACACACACACACACACACACACACACACACACACACACACACACACACACACATACACACACACATATGCACACTAGCACTGCACAGCCAGATTACAGACTTTTAAAAATGATCAGATGAAAGAGCATAAAGTACTTTCATTTACTGAGAACCCACATCTGCAAACCCCACCAGCAATTATAACCACTTTGTTGACTGCATATACCCTTTATTGTTATGAAGAAATAAATTATATGTGCTTTATTGGTAGATTTGGATGAACAACATAAAATTGTAAGAATATCCCTAACAACATAAAATAACATTGATAACATCCAGCTATGTGTAGTATAAGTATAGTGTGAATAAAAGAGTAATTACGAATAAGAGATATCAACCACTTGATAATGTATGTATAAGTCAATATTCAAAATCTCTGCAGAAGTAAAAGTCATCTGAATGATTCTACATTAAAGAGAACTATTATGAATGAATGCTAAGGTTGCTGCTGGTAAACAACTCTGCATTTCAGCGCATCTACAAATGTAGTGCCTGAGGAGTAAATTGCCTATGTTATATTAAAAACGGTGTGCTAGTGATATCACCATAGAATTTCCTGAGTAGCTATGCAATAGGGAATGATTGGCAATCAACCACAACAGGTTCATAGTTACTAGGCATGCAGTCCTGGAGACCATTAAAGAACCTATCCCAGGTTCCAAATTGCTCCATTGTACTGTCTGGTTAAGTGGTTTCCTCAGTGTCACATGGCAGTTAAATGAAGATGGAAAGATTTAAAACCTGCACCCCTGCCACAGGAAACAGCTAATTAACATGTCTGAGCTTAAGTCCTCCACACTAACCGCCAGAGTAGCAGCTTTTAACTGAATGTCGAAATCCTTTACAATCCAGTTGTGTAAGATGTCTGGATCACAGTAATGCGCAACAATGACTACATAATGGATGCTGAAGTTCTGAGCATCACTCCAAATAATTCAGACTATAGGACCTGGTAAACATCAATCCCTTTGCTGTTGCTGAAGGTTGTAAATTAGGTACTACAAAAAGCATATTACTAAAATGCAACATTCTGAGACCACATGGCACAATCCATGCCTATTAATGATTTAATTCGTGCAATGAATAAAACAAAGCAATTAAAGACAATATAAATGCTGAACCAGCTTTGGTTCAGCAACCACAAGTTATGCAAAATTCAGAAGTATTACTGCATACAACATACAATATTTTTTTTTGGGGGGGGGTCATATATGCTTGCATTACACCTACATTTCATTTTTGACCTCCCCTTGTATTGTCTGTCATCAAGAATAACTGTCCCATCTGACATGACTCAGTACAAGTGCGACCTACTTGAAGAATGACTAATAATGCTGGGTTGTTGCAGTACACACCTCCCGAATCAATCGAGTCAGATTGTTGACAAGTAGGGCCATATGCAGGGTAACGATGCATGTCTCCAACAGCCATACCAATATTCCATTACTTGGTTGTCTCTCTTCCCATTTACCATAAACACCAATCAAACCTGTGACTGTATATATTATTTTCTTCTTTAACATTACAGTCATCAGATATTTGGATTTCATTTAAAACTTTTATTTCTAATTTCATAGAAAGACCATGGTTTCCCATTTTCTAGACAAAACAAAATACTCTCACATTGAAAACAGACTTGGCATAAAAAAATAGGAAAACATGACTTCCCTTGGAAATGCACATGGCAGCCCATTAAACTACAAGAGACATGCAGAGATTCATACTCAAACAGCATATAGTGACATGCTCATTAGCATGTAAGTGAAGGGTGCAAAAATTCAAAAGACAAATGTGAAATGCTTTTGCTAAAAGCCTGGGAAAGCCCACTGGATGTAATTTTCCCTTTTCAAGAGCAACCCAGGAGTACTGTATAATGAAGTAGCTTGGCAGAGTTACATGGAAGACAAATAAAGGCTGTAGGAATCAAACCATGGACTACAGGAAGCAGCTCTTTAACAGCTCATAGCCTTACTCATCTGTACTAAGTGTTAGACAAACTGCTGTGTCCCTAACACTCAGAATTTCAGAGCTGTGTTTTTGCAAAAAGCTAAATAAAAACTGTATTTATAGTTAAAATAATAATACTAAACTCAGACTTCATGCTGTCACATTTATTCACAGCTAATAATAAACACACTGATGATGTTCAAACAGACCAAGGAAACCAAGGATCACATCCAAATAATATGGCTCATATGATGATGCTCTTGTTTGCTACAATCAATTTACTTCCTTTATAGTATATACCATAATTGCTATGGTTCATGAGTAGTTACTAGGCTTGCAGTCCAGGGGACCATTGAAAAACCTAGCCCAAATTTCCAGTTGCCCCAAAGCACTCTGTTTAAGTGAACTGCTCAAGGAAAAGCTAGGACATAAATATGAGGCAAAATCAGAGATGGTCTGCAAAACTGGAGACAGATAAAGGCAGGCTATTCTAAAATCACTTCAGAAGTTAACAGAGCACTATGTTTTGCATGAACATGTATTTTATGCACCACATAACTATGAAATGGAATGACTTATTGGCAGACTGCAATTCTCAGTGGTTTACTACAAACGAGAGAAAAACAAGAAAGAAGTTAACGGAGGCCTGGCGGTTGGTGCGGAAGATTACAGTTCCCCTAAATGAGGTATTACTAACACACACACACACACACACACACACACACACACACACACACACACACACACACACACACACACACACACACACACACACACACACACACACACACACACACACACACACACACAAATGAAATCTGCAATGTTTCCAAACACATGCTGGAATCTATAGGATGGAGTTTCAAATCTTGTGCTGAGCAAAGCAAGCATGCCATTAGTCTGCTCTGTGGGCATGCACTCTTCTCTCCAGTCTCGCATACATGCACACCTATAGTCTGCTCTGTGGGCATGCTCTCAACTCTCCAGTCTCACATACATGCACACCTGTAATCTGCTCTGTGGGCATGCTTTCTCCAGTCTCATATGCAGAGCAGGAAAAACAGACTTTTTAAAGCAGAAACAGATCTTTTTTAAAAAAAAGTAATGGTGCATGAGCAGCACCCCCCCCCCAACCAGCACCAAGCACTAAGCAACTGCCTATGCCACCTTGTGCTGGATCTGACCCTGCATTCACTCTTTCATCTGTGGCTATTGTGTACCATAACTTTCTGAAGGTTGCAGTATCTGCTCCTTACTCTCTTTTTGCCCTGTCTCTTAATGCCTAAAGCTTTTAAATAACTTCATGTACATTCATTTTGCATTATTAAATAATTACTTTATCCCTCCCTGCTACTGTAACCATCAGGATCCCCTCTTTCCACTTCCACATGCATTCTACCAATTCTCCTGGGAGGCTATAGAATCCATTTGTTCCATTTAGGCATGGAAACTGAGCAGCACAGAGTGAAGTCATAACCCATCCAAGGCCAAGGAGTTTTGTAGTTTTAAGTCCCTAACCCCTCTGCTCATACCCATAGCTACCTTGGGGTTCAGCATGCTATGGCCATCTGAGAAGGCATTTCACACATTTCTGTGGGTCAAGTAACCCTTAAGGACTGCCTTTCTTCCTCAAAGTCAGTATCTTCATGGGATCTCTAGTGGGGAGTCTACAAAGGCAATGTGCACCCCATAGTGGGAAGAACCTCCTTCCTGCAAAATAGAAGCAAACTGCCAAAGCAGTGTCATTCTTCTTTACCTTTATACTGGTTCCAACAGGTGCAAAACTGCTGGTTAAAGTCAGGTCACCGGGGATACAGTTAGGGCTATACCCCTCTATACTAATGGAGCTGGCTAGATCATGTAATATTATAATGACATAGTATGAATTAATGGTAGTCAGCCTGCTTTGCAAACAATTTGCTACTTACGGCTGGGGAGTCTGCTTCTGCATAATATGAAGCATACTTCATGCTGTCAAAGTTTAGGTTAACGCTACATTCTATTGCCCATTCTTTATCAAATATTTATTAGCTTAGTAGAACCATGCAGTAAATTTCTACTGCAGAGCATGTTCTCCTTTTAAATATCGTCTTTATTGCTGCTTCTGAAGTAGAATACGTATGTTATTCTCATTTCAGTTTGCATCACCCTATTATTTCCCATTACAATCCTTTCTATCACGCTGATTATAGCTTTATTCCTCTTTCTCCTGTTATACTATCGCTAACATATTTCTGTTCTTTTAGAATATACTTCTTAACCATTTTTAAATTACATTTGGTATAGACAAAAAAACATAAATCAGTCTTACATAATTTCTTTATTCACCCTTCTCATATATTCTTTTTTTTTATTCAGAGTAAAAGCTGGTTGTATTCCACCAACAACTCTTTTTCTACCACCCCATTTTTAATGGCTTTTACTACTCCATATATGACCTGCACACTAAATTAAGTCCTTTTTACACCATTTCTTATTACCAGTTTGCATAACCTCATCTTCCTTTACTGTTATTGTTTTTCCATACTTATAATGTGCTACTTTCCAACCCCTTTCACAAAACTTTAAATTAACAAACACTATACATGCCTGTCACATTGCCCTGTGACATTATCATACAGAAATTGAGCTGTCATCTTCCAGTCACCACTTCTGTTTAGATAACATCTAGCAACGTAGTTACATTTTTATGAAGTGATAATAAAGTGTTTTAATAGCAGCACTAAAGTTGTCTTACACACTACTATACTGCATTAGAGCTAATTTACACACAATAAACTTTGCTCTACAATTGCTATCATAACACAGTGTAGTACTAGTTCAGTTTCTGGTGTTTTCCATTTATGTTGACATAACACTATGTCTTACCAGAAGAGCTAAAAAGTGATGAATAATTCTGTGTTTTTTCCCTTGGAAACAATTTTTATAATTTTGAAGTAGTAAGCTAACCTTCCTTATAAATTCTGTTGGAAATGAGTGTACATTAACTGGGTTTACCTCTGCTAATGCAAAGCACTGCCATTCAGCTCACCTTTCATTCAAATTATATACCAAAAAACAGAAAAAAAACCCACAAAATATCTTTTTTACCCCTCCCCCTGCAATGTGGGAGGCAAATCCCGCACCCCCCCCCCACAAAATTTATATATGCCAACTTTACGGTGTCAGTGACACAACAGTAAAAAAAAGGTTAGAAAATGTACCGCTGGTTCGCACAATACATTAGACAGAGATGAAGATCACCACAACGAAACACTGTCTCACTAAAGATGTACAATGGCAGAGTCAGTAATGATTCATAGGTGTGTCTATTAACTGTAATAACTCTACATCTAATATTGGTTTCTCACCAGTTTGCTAAAAAAGTCTTTCAGCTTTTCCCAGTTAGGGGTCGCCACAGCCGAACTCTGGTCTGCTAATGATTTGCAGTGAAATGTTACGGTGTTGAGTTGCCAGCCCGGTGCCCAACCTTCAAAGAACACACACACACACACACACACACACACACACACACACACACACACACACACACACACACACACCCGCACACATGCTCGCATACACACACGCTTGCATACACACACACGCTCACACCTACCTGCATGACTTTAAATTCACTCGACCACAGGGAGGGCATGCAGACTCTGCACAGAAGGCGCACCAGCCGAGAATCAAACTGGACAGCCTTTTGCTATGACGTGCGACTGTTCTTTCATGACTCAAAACCTTCCTCGAGTCATCCCAGGATGTATGCTTACCTTAGAGTTGCTGACTTTTTTGAGTGCGTTGTAGCCCTGCTAGTCTGAACACTATCATGATTAACTCCATTTTGATTTTCTATCCCATGATCTACTTTATCTACCCTTCTCTTATTCCTGTTTCACATTTCTCTTAATCTCTGCTGAGAATCCAGAAAGAAAATTTCAGACCCCACCACTGTATAGGGCAGAAAACCCTAAATTGATTACAACTGCCACAACAAGTAACATATACACAACTTCTTACCACCTATAAAATTATCCAGCATCCATCTGCCTGTCCAGCACTAAAAAACATTCCAAACAACTATGTTCCCCATCGGTCATTGTGATTCACTGAACAAAAAAATGTCTGTCTACAAACCTAGCAAATCTGGACATTGTCTTTTCTTATACAAGGTTGCTAAGGCTTGGAATTCCTTACCTGTATCCATCAGGTCTACACCATCCCTCCCATCTTTCAAAACCACTCTGAAAGACTTCCTTGCTAAATTCTGGCTTTGCTCTTGCTCAAAGGAAAAACTGTATCCCTAAATGTGACCAAGTATCTTTTCATTCCTTATACCTCCTTACTTTCCCTTCTTTGCTTATGTAGGTTCATAGGTTCATAGGTAGGTACTAGGCTATCGGCCCTAGAGCCTATACAAGCCCAGCCAAGAAGGTACCCTGGCTTTTGCCACCCAAGAAAATTATTTTCCTGTGCCACTGTCGAGCAGAGCCACAGAGGTGATCCCCGGGGTGAATTTCCTATTTCCCATCCAATCATCAAGATTTTTCTTGAAGAGTGCTAATGAGGAGCTTTGTTTGATATAGATAGGTAGTTTGTTCCAGAGTATGGGAAGTCTCTGGGACAGGAATCTATCCTTCCGGCATGTTCTGTTTATTCTGGTGTCAAGGTTTAGGTCCCTAGAGCGTGTAGCTTGGAGAGATTGGGATTTCTTTAAGTGGAGCATGTCCAACAGCTCTGGGTTTGACATAGCTTTGTATGTTAGGCAGAGATCACCTCTGAGTAGGCGATATGTGACGGAGTAAAGCTGGAGTTTTTTCAGATGGTCAAAGTAGGGCATCTGTTTGAGGCTGATAATCCTCTTTGTGAGGTATTTCTGCAGCCTTTCCAGTTCCTGTAGATGTCTTGTGAGGTACATACTAAAAGGGGCGTTGTACTCTATAATGGGTCTAATGAGTGATGAGTAGAGGGCAACAATGACCTCTTTTTTTCTGGATGAGAAACCTTTTGTGATGAGGTGTGCCACGTAGAAGGATTTCCTGACTACTGTGGTGATGTGATTATCAAAGGAGAGACTACTGTCCACCTGTGTCTCAAGGTCTCTTATCACACTTTCGGTGTTAAGTATACTACTGCCTATGTTGTAGTTCATGGGTACAGAGTTTTTACCAAAGGGGATGACAATGTACTTTTTGGCATTGAGCTTGAGGCCATGGCTTTGACACCAGGCATCTGTGTCAGTGAGGCCCTTTTGTAGGATGTCCACATCGTTAGGAGTTTTGATTATGGCCCCTAGTTTGCAGTCATCTGCAAACTTCATTAGCCAAAGACCTTCTATGTTAGCCTGTACTTCAGAGAAGTAGATACCAAACAGGAGAGGACCCAGGACTGAACCCTGTGGTACTCCACTTGTCACTGGTCTAAAGTTGGATTTGGAGTCTGCTACTTTCACAGTGTGGGTTCTGTCAGTGAGCCAGTTGGCAACCCATCTTGTAACACAGGGATTTATACCTAGTTTAATGAGTTTATCTATAATTCCAGAGTGGGGGATGGTGTTGAAAGCCTTGGCAAGATCTAGATAGGCTGTGTGAACCACCTTACCCTTGTCTACAGCTTTGGTGACTGCTTCAAAGAAGTCTATCAGGTTTAGGAGACATGATCTGCCTTTTACAAACGTGGATCCAGAGTTTGGAGATTACTAATGTCTTTATTTATAAGTTCCATGATAATACGTTCCACGGCCTTGCAGACCAGGCTTATCAGGCTAATGGGGCAGTAGTTCCCAGGGTCAGTGGTGGCTTCCCCCTTGTGGAGTGGGATAACCGCTGCTGTGTACCATTCAGCAGGCACAAAGCCTGAGGTGAGGCTATGATTGAACAGGGTACTTAGGTGGGGTGCCAGTTTGTTCTGTAGTTCATGTAGAACACAGCCTGGGATGTTGTCTGGTACCATGGATGCTGTATTCTTGGCTTTAGAGAGTGTTTTTTTACCTGTGCAGCCAGGATTACAGGAACTTGGCATTCGTCCGGTATAGAGATGGGCTCTTTAGGGGGTGAGAGGGGGGTAAAGTTAGCACTGAACCTATCTGCCAGGATGTTGGCAATATCAGTTGGGTCTGTATATTTAGTGCCATTGTGCTGTTACTCAGAGCAGATCTAAGTGTTGCCATTGAGATTCTTGACATAGCTATAGAATGCTTTGTGGTTGTCTTTAGAATCAGTGGAGATTTTGTTTTTGTAACTAGCTTTGGAGGATTTTATCAGGGATCACAGCTTCTTACTGAGGCTGATCAGGGAGCTCCTCCACTCATGGGATTTTACTCTCTTTTGCAACAGTTTCGTCCTTCTGTTGTACAGTTTGTTTATGGCAGGGGACCACCAGATTGGCTTCCTTTTTTTGGAGGATAGCATCTTGGTTCTATTTGGGATAGCACAATCCATGCACTCATGTAAGTGCTTATAAAGTGCAATTGTGTAGAATTCAGTAGTCGTAACTGTATTGTCCATCTGCATGGGTGTCATGAAGTTCACCACTTCTGTCTTAAGAAGCATGAAGTTGGCTTTGGAGAAATTTTTTACCATGGTTTCCTTAATGGGGGGTGGAGGCAGGATGTGGATATCTAGGGTAATTAGCTTATGGTCGGATCGGACCAATGAGGCGTTGACTTCAGGTGTGGAACACTGGTCACTCATGTTGGTAATGACTAGATCTAGGATATTGTTGCCCCTGGTGGGGGTGTGGATAAGTTGATCCAGGGCATTGGAGTTTATGAATTCCAGAAAGCATTGAGTGAAGGAGTTGGTACATGAGTAGTTTTCCCAGTTAATGATGGGGTAGTTGAAATCGCCCATTATTAGGGTGTTTGGTTGAACCCTAATATTTTCCAGTACATCAAGAAAAGAGGAGTGGGAATCCTGGGGCATGGTGGTTGATCTGTAGCAAGCTACAATTTGGATTTCAGTTTTGCCCAGAGTTAGTTGCACTTGGATAACCTTGGCTGCATTATGTTGAGCAACTAGCCTGGAGGTGTGGGTATCCTTAATGAATATGGACACACCTCCGCCTTTGGTGTTCCGGTCCAGGTTACATGGCTGAAAAGTGTGGTATGAGTTACAGCCTGTTAGCGCAGGCGTGCTCTCTGAAGCCTTGAACCAGGTCTCAGTCACTGCACAGATATCAATGTTCTCCATTTTAAGGAATGCCTTGAGTGAGTGCATTTTGAGATTTAGTCTTCTAGCATTGAGTAGCATCACCCTCAGTTTTTGCTTGGCTATTCCTGTTAAGGTGTTGAATTTGTCATTTGAACCTTGCCTAAAAAGGCACTATAGGGGCAGCAAGAACCTTAGCCAGTATCCAGAATCCCAGGAGTGACAGGTTCAAGCCATCTCTGGCAAAGCATCATGGTCTGTCGACCATGTCATCTCAGGCAGACAGATACTGGATACCTTTAGAATGGCACCAGAAGCTTAGCCACCTGTTGAAGTCAATCATTTTGTCCTTGTACTGCGGCATCATTCTGGGTGATGGCAGAATGCTACTCAGGGCTAGGGTCATACCTGCCTGGGCTACAAGATCAGAGAGCTCTCCCATGTCTTTTTTCATGTAGTCCAGGGAGGTACGTCTCAGGTCGTTCACACCAACATGGACAATGACAGTCATATTTGTACTTGTTGTGGAGTGACCTGAGTGCATGGGTTATGTGGCGGATCCTGGCACCCGACAGGCAGCTGACAGTAACCTTCTCTTTGTTTAGCCTGGTGAGTGGGACATCAGTGTGCCTGACTATAGAGTCACCTATGACTAGTGTGTTGGGTTGAGTGGCACACTGAGTCTGCGGGCTATGTGTCATTTGGGTTGTGTTGGGGGTGGAGGTTGCTTGCATTTCTGCTTTGGAGGTCTCTGTTGCTTGAGCAGATTATTATTGAGAGCCTCCGCAAATGGTTTTGTGTTTCTATGTGTGGATTTTGGTGGTGTAGATTTAGTGAGACTATGTGATGAGTGTGGTGTGTTGCAAGTGTTTACCTTCTCCTCTTGAATGTCAAGTTCAGTCTTGGTTGGAGAGAGCTTTACCTCCAGTTTGGCTAGATAAGTGCATCTCTCACAGGTTGTAGTGTTGAGTGGTAGGAGGAGAGGGTTGTCTGCGTACATGAGGCAATTTCTACATTGCCCCAAGATGCCCAGATTCATCAGATAGACAGTAGAGAACACTGGGAGCTGACCCTTGGACATACCTGAATAAAAAACTATTTTCCTCTAGATAAGTGAGGAAAGTGAGTACAAGAGCTGGTTTTCTCTAAGCAAGTGAGGAAAGTAAGTAGCAAAACTGTTTTCCTCTAGGTAATGAGGAAGGTTGGGTGCTGTAGTAATTAGCAGGTTATTTAGTGCTTACAAGTTCTGAACAAGTGCTGATCACGAATAAGCAAATTCAAGTGCTGAAAGTAAGAGTCTGTATCTGGACTAAACTAGTTACAGGAAAGGGGGGAAACAAGTGCAAATGTGGGCTTTTAAATCAGAAAGTTGAGAGAGATGGAAAAACTGCCCAAACGGCCAATAACTACAATTTCTGGGCCAGAACCACTCCTTATGTGGTAGATAGGTTACCTAGTGCTTACCACTCCCATTGATAAGCTAGAAGGCTTCCCCCCAACACAGAAAGCTTGGGGGGGCTCAGAAGCTTACATACAGTCCTAGATACAGCAAATCTGAATCTGGACTACACTAGTTACAGGAAAGGAATTTTTTTTTCATATATATATATATATATATATATATATATATATATATATATACAGAAAAGTAGCTAAAACAGCAGTCAAAACAATTCAAATACAGTGCAAGCTAGCACACTTGAGTATGTAGCAATGTTAGACCAAACAGTTTAAAAAATGCAATTAAATTAAAAATGACTAAAAACAATGCAGAAGGAGTCTATTAGGTAGAATGAGGTAAAGAGATGGGACTGGGGGGAATATCCCAGATCAAATCTACAGTGGGGGCGAGCAACTGCAAAACCTCAAAATTTAAACAACAACACAGGAATAGGGAGAGTGGGTATGGGAAAACCAACACCTTCAGCAGAGATCTGAAAAACTATACAGTGAAGCAAAAATAACAGTGCACAACTCTGAAGTCAGCCAGCAATGATATAAAATTAGTCAAACAACAATTACCAGTACACAACTCTGAAGTGCCAGAAAAATATACTCAGCTCTGTATATTATTAATTTATTTATTTATTGACATTTGTTAACCGGGTTTGTCCAACTGGGCTTGTGGCCCATTTTCAGTGGAAACCCGAGGAGAAAAGCTCCATAATACATTTTAAAACAAGTACAATTTTAAACAATATTGATATAATAGCAGTTATAGCAAAACGATTCACAAATGTTGGGATACATGCAAAGTTGCATTAAAAAGAAGCTAAGTAACAATTTTACATTGATATAGTTCAATAGGTCAACAATTAAGATTTTTTGTTTGTATAAAATTGTGCAAATGCATAGTAGACACATTGGAGAGAGAGGTGTAATGAGGTACTAAGTATGGTCCTTTTGAGGGTACATAAAGGGAAGGAAGACTAGGTGGGGTCATGGCAAGAGTAGGTTCTGGAATTGAGAAAATAAGCTTTTAGTTCATTTTTAAAGTGTGAGGTGTGGGAGATTGAACGTAAGTCAAGGGGAAGTTTGTTCCAAGCATGGGCAAGGGAGTGTTTGTAGAGTAGTTTGCCTACTGACCTTTTTGGGTGGTATATCTCCGGATAGTTTGAAGAGCACTCTGTCAGGACACAGGAAGGCTCCAGCAATGATATGCAAATTATCTTCCCTGACTTTCTCTCTAAATATACCATGTCTGTTTTTCCCTCACTTCAAATTGTAGTTTCCATTTGTATTACACTAACTTACCTTTAATTTCTCTGCAAACTGTCTAAAATTTCTCTAAATATTAAATGACTGTCATATACCTTGCAATGATTCTTAACAATTTTTTATAGTATATATTATTTGTTATAATTATTTAAACTGCAGATGTTTTTGTTCCATTTGTGAAGATTGCAAACATATTGTTCTTAAAATGTTTTGTAATACTTTGGAGCTTTTCTCCCCGGGCCTTCGCTGAAAATGGGCTTCTCCCCAGTTGGACTTTCCCAGTAGTCAAATGTCATTCAATAAATAAATAAACTTATCTTGTCTCATTTTTTATTTGCCCTTCGTACAGAAAGAATTGGCTACGGATGACTGATTTAATTTACCCTGATTTATGTGTGTATGTGTGTGTGTGTGTGTGTGTGTGTGTGTGTGTGTGTGTGTGTGTGTGTGTGTGTGTGTGTGTATGTGTGTGTGTGTGTGTGCATTTGTGTGTATGTTGTGTGCATGTGTGTGCATTTGTGTGTCTAATGCGAGACTGAGTGATTAAGTTAAACAAGCTTTTCTATTTGCTCTGGCTTGTGCAATGTTGGAGTTAGTATATTTTGAATTTAGGGGTGTGAGGACAAAGTCCCCTGAAATTGAACGTATGGGGGCACAACTCACTGCAAAATGATTTGTGGATATATTATTATTTGCATATACTGCAGTATAATTTTCTGGGTTATTGACAGTTTGTATATTTGGTAGCTTAGCTATGATTCATTTTGTCTCAATACAATGAGACTCAATGAATCAATACAAACCAATTAATAGTACTATAACTGCTGTTCTATTTTGAATTATTTTTGGTTATTATTTTGTTTACATTTGTTTGTTTATTATTTAGTCTATATTAAGCAGGTGCTTGTTACTCATATAGCTGCACATTATTACTTGTCATATTTGTGTAGAAAATAACAGTGTCTAATCAGACTCTGTCATCAGGAATCCAGGCACTGCTGTTGATAATTCCTTATTGTTTGACATCATGTTTCCACAATAGTTCAGAATGCTTTCTGTTTAACCTTCATCTAATTTCTAAAGGCATCTCCATTCATTTCTCGATAATCTTACAAAAAAAAAAGATAGTAAAGGGTGTTGTCAGAAATTCTCCAGACTGTCCAGATTCACAAGTAGCTTCTTGAATGAGAGAAATAAGACCCCCTTTTAAACTAGAAGGGAAACTCATTGATCTAACAGAAGAGCGGGTTATCTGGAGAACAAGTGACCCCAGTACATCCAGGTACAGTTTTAGGCCTGGATCCATTCTGCAGTGAGTAGAATGCAAGTGATGTATAACTGATTTTCTTATTAATCTCAGTATTGGAATAACACCTCCTGATCTCGGCAACTTTATCCACAAAAAGTACAGATTCTTCACACTGTGCAGGAGCAGGAGAAAAAAAATCTGAGGTTCAAAACTGACTGCCCTGCACAACCCCTTTACTTCAGAAAAAAACATAGCCAGAAGATTAGCTGCAGCAGAAATCTTACTGAACAAAAAAAGATATTTCCTTTTGTGTGATGTGTGTCTCTTATGCAGTATGATGGACATATAGACTGAGTTTTTCTTTGAGCAGTCATGTTTTGTGCCCATAGTGCTCCATCCCTGCCTGTTCCTTCTCAAGTTAATGCCGATAAGAAGCTGTGCAGATGGTCATTGTTATTTATTGTCTGTATGTTTCTCTTAGGGAATATCCACAGAGGAAGTGGAATTTCTTACCAGTCCTAAGGAAATGATAGTCAGTTATACGCCGGGCACTCAGGAGTTTGGGTGTTATTTTATTATTTTCTTCCCTTAACAGGCTGTCTGGATCCAGTTCACAACTGGTTGTCGGAGAATCACTTGAAATTTGTTAAAACTAATGTTATACTGGTACCTATACCTGCTAATCCATCTTGTTTTCCTCTCATTTACCCCTTAGGTTTGGGCAATAGACCGAAATTTTTCTCAAAAATCCAGAATCTTGGCATTGTTCTTGAACACAGATTTTTACGGAAGTGTCATATGTTAATTGCCATCAGGAAATCTTATTTGTCTTAAAAATATTGCTCAGATCTGGTACTTACTTTCATCTCCAGGCTTCACTAGAGCAATCCAAGACCTGGTGTTCTCTTGTTCAGGTTACTGTAATGCTTTATGCTTTAGATGGTGATTCGGTGTAAATGCACTGGCAGGTTATTCATATTTTTGTCATATTACTTCTGTGGCTATCACAAAGTGCCCAATTAGTTTTAAAAATCTTATTACTGCGTGATCTGGTGGTAATTAGAAGAGCTTCTGTTCCCCATGTACCCAGTAGGCCCATCAGATCAGTGAAAAATGCCCACAGGTTATTTCAAGGACCCCAGCTTGAAGATTCACATCTTGCTCAAGTCCTCTAAAATCAAGTCCTATGTTTTTTTTTTTTAATTCAGGCTTGTAAATTGTAAGCCTCATTTAGGGAGTACCTTATTCATAATAATGCAGGCGGGCTTACATAAAACTTTTCTTATACACAATGTTGAATTTTGATGGCTTTTTTAACTGCTTTCCTTGTATATTTCATCTGCATAAGTTATCGTTATGTTATCTGCGGTGAATTAATGTTATATGCATTTTGTATTGTGCAATATGAGGACTAAAATCACAAGATAGTTTAATAAACAAATAATTCCACAAAACACAAAACCTCAATAAAGTTATTAAAAAGAGCATGATTATTGCTTAGAGCGTAGGAAATGGTGTCCCAATGTGAAATGCTGTTTATCAACACAAAATGGATTCCAAATAGCCTGTTGTCTTGGAAGGTTTTATCATTGGTGATTTATAAGATGAGGAATAAGACACAAGAAGAGTGTGGCAAGCCACTAAAATGGCTGCTAAACATTGTAAGCCAGCAAATATAAAACAAGAGTAACAAGTCAGAAATAGATAGATCATATTCTAACATCAGAGAGACTAAAGCTTGATAAAATGTCAGAGCAGTTGTGCAAATGCCAAAGCCAAAAGACAGGCATGCATTACAGAGATTTCCAGAAGTAATGTAGTATCTTACATAGGTTTTTACCCAATATATCTGTGATAAATATTTCTCTAAGTTAGAGCAAACTGTAACCTGGAAATGAAGATCTGAACAAGAAAAGTTCTGAAATACTCAAGCTTATAGTTAGAGAAGCAGCTGTGCTAAAAAAACATGGTGTGAATAAGTCAGCTGTGTTGTAAGTAAGTAGATGCCAGTCAAACTGGTATAAGAACTTTGATACTATAGAAAAATAGACCAGTTACATATAGGTAAGAAGCATTTTTATACATGAATAATAGATATGCTCAGATGGGAAGGGAAGTGTTAGTGAATGGATGCAAGAATTTATATGACAAAGTGGTTAAGATGTTCAGGTGGAAAAAGACCACAAAACCATGCAAAGCATATTCAGAAAGCCTTTGTATACAGTACGTCTGAGATGAAAGAAAGCGTTACTTAATCCATAGAAGTATTACATCAAAGGGAAATACAGGCCTAGCAAGAAAATGCACATAGCGGATATGTTGAGTACGGCAGATTTATTACAGAAAGATGAGAATAACTGTTGAAAGAGAAATTTATTTTATTTATTTATTTGTCTTTGTTTACCAGGAGAGTCCAACTGGGTAATACCCATTTTCAGAGGAGACTTGGAGAGAAAAGCTCCATTTGCTTACACTGCATTATACTAAGTTCCAGTTAAACACAGAGTAGTTACATTTCTATTTACATTTATACACATACAGCAGTTATGTTTATACAGTCTAATAATTCCAGATCATTTGGCTATTTCACAGCAGCCTGTGTCAAAAGAATAAATTAACAAATAAATAAATAAATCCAGAAATGTTCTGCTTGCATAGAAATATGAAATGCAATTGCTGGAATAAATTGCAGTGAAGGCTAAGTGAGCAAACATTAAACAAAGAAATGCAATATTATTTATCTTTTTTAAAGAAGTAATACAGTGCATATAAGGGTTAATGTTCTAATATCCAACATTGCTAGAAAAAACTGGATACACTGTCTCTTTATTCAGTATCTTATAGACTTCTGAGAGGAGGTGTATGTCTTGCCTTCCATGATATTAGGGACTCAGTGGTCTTTTGTATCCACAAATCAAATAGCCCCACAGCTATCATAATCAGGGATCTAAATTTTCATCACAAACAAAATATGGTGGTAAGGTAGGTACATTATGCAGCATATTCCACATCTCTGAAACAGAGTTCCATAGCAAATAAAGCCATATGATACCTTATCTTCCTTTAAATGGGGACTGGATGACAGAATAGATATTCACAAATTCACCCCAGGTTTGACAGGTCTGGCCATCCTTGATAAAGAAGGTACAGTCTAAAGGTGGCTACTGGCAAGGCGTAAATGGTTACAATACTCAGTTACCTTATAATTCCTATGATTACTATAATTACTATGATTTATTACTTGGCAAAATAATTCCCTGTCAACTGGGAAGGCAATACTTAAGAAGAAATATAAATCATATCTTGGAATAGTAAATTGCAAAGAAAGAGCAAGTGATATGATGCAATTATCAATAATGTCAGTCTAGATCTGGTAGTGCAGGGCTGTGCCATCTGCAAAGTACACCGTAACAACAAACTGCTGTGCACTGTGGTTAACCTGGATGTGTACAGCACCTTCATCTGTAGTGCTGATTTTGTTCCAGTCCAAAAAAACATGTCTCTCATATGTGTAGGTAATTATTCCAAGTTGTCTGAAATAGTCAAACTGGGACAGGTGCAAGTGCAACAAACACGTTAAAGTCTACGTTGTTGAGACAGGGGATGTCCAAGGCACGCCAACAAACACGTTAAAGTCTACGTTGTTGAGACAGGGGATGTCCAATGCACGCCATATATGGCGATGATCTGCTTTACAAAATTCAAAAGATATTGCAGGAGTGGAAACTCAGACATATAGTGTCTAGTTCACACTATCTGAACTTAAATAGAGAGAACTATCCTTATAGTGAAATATGTCATGGGAAAGAGTAGTAGCAAACTCTGTGGGAGACTAGACTATCCCTGGCACCAGTGCCAAGGCACAGCAGTGGAGCACAATTTGGTCAGCCCTCCTTGGAAACTAGCAGACAGCAGTACATTGGTCAGTGAAATTGCTGCCTTACTTATTTTACTTGTATGATATGAATTCTTCTGAATGGGCAAATTTATTGATTGTAATTAATGGCAATGTATTTAAAGTATATGCACAATCCAAATATTGCAAGTACAACACCTCCTTGTAGTTGTCTGCACTGCATATACTTTAAATCATGGTTGTACTTAAGTATAAAAGCATTTCTTTTATTGGCATATCAAAGCCACAGTCTAAGAAAGCAGTGCAGTTAAAAATATAATCACATTAAGTAATGCATTGTGCTATTAATTTTTGAATACCCTCCACATACTTTCTTGTTACATCACTCCTGTAATTACTCCAATAACTTTATGTCTCTCATTTAGTAACTTCATTTTTTTGCTCTAAATATTTTATTTTTTTTTTTTAGAAAAGGTTACATGAAGTATAAAACTTTTAAACACATTATACTATTTATATATAACAGTACAAATTTCAATCAAATGGAAAAACAAAAACCTTTTTACAATATGTTCAAATTGCCTGAGACTAAATTATAAATAAGTGACACAAGCCATGAATAAGATTTCAAATACCAATTACTATGAGCATATCTAAGATGAAAAAGTTTCAATGAGGAGTAACTTCAGAATTTTTTAGTAGTACACAGTGCAAGACTTTTCAGAATCCCTACCCCGAGCCTTGCATTTATTTTATATAACTTTAAAGTAGTCTTATGACATTTGAAGTTCGTGAAGACAGAAGTAGTGCAGTCCAACAGCATATAACCCCATTTAAGGACCACTGTATTCAGAAAATAAATAAAAAAAAAATGTTTTTAATTGTTTTGATTTTCTGTAGTCTATTTGATTACCCCAACCTAGATTTGCCTACTGTGTGTTTGAGCAGTATTCATAATCTCAGAATATCCCCCATACCAGAGTTATCAGGGCAAGGAAAACAGGTATTCAGACAGCATTTGTAGGATCCACTAGATAAAGTGGGGCAGAATGAGTCGGTATTGATAATGGGGGGACCTGAATGCTCTTATTAGGGCAAACAAAATAACATATGAAAGTTGCCTGGGTCCACATGGGTGACGCACCAGGAATAAAAAAGAGGAGAAGATATTCTAGACTTCTTTCTCGGAAATGGCTTAATGGTGGTCAACACATGGTTCACCAAAAGAGACAGTCACAGGATGAAATACAGAAGTGGTTAACATGCAACTCAAACATATGTCCTACTAGAGAAGAAAGGGCATTAGGGCAGAATCATAGATCGCAAAGTCATCCCCAGTGAAACTGTCAACGCCTAGCATAAACCACTGGCGACCACAATCAGCTGCAAATAGTGCTCAGAGAAAGATCGAAGACCTGGAAGTTGACTGGAGTGAAAGCACAGGAGTTTAATAACATACTCAGGGCTGCAACACCTCAGGAGGATGAGGAAATTACATTGAGCCAAGGAAGCATGTTAGCATCTCAAAACAGCATGGAAAAAGACGTTAGAACAGATACTCAGCTGAGCCAGGTATAGAAATAAGGTACATAAGGAAAGTTGATGGCAGAATGCAGAAGTCCAAGAAGCTATCAAAAGAAAGGAATGTAACAAGCTGAGATAGAAAAGGCAGACCACGCTCAGAAGGAATAGTGGCGGGCTAACAAAAAGGCAACCAAGATATTGTACCAGCTTCTGGAAAGTAACTTAGCAGATAGCACAAAGAACTTCTGTCAGGTTGCAAGGGAAAGACAGAAAGAGCTAGAGAAAGAAGACAGGGACAGCAATAACTGTCACACCAGTCAAGGGGACATTAAAGGCAGATGGAAGAGATACTCCAGATGCTTCTGAATGAAAAAAAAACAGCTATAAACTATGTACAGCCTACAATAAAGAGGAAAAAGAACACACAACCCACCCCACCAGGAAAAAGAAGTAAGAGCAGCACTATGGAAAATAAAGTCACGGAAAACATCAGTGCCAAATGAAGTCATGACAGATGTGATCGAGATGTTGGTTGAGTTCGAGAAGAAAATGTCTCCTGAGGAGACCCACTGTGGCATTGAGAGACACAAGAATAAAATGGACACTCACAACTGCGGAGAGAACAGAGGTGTCACTCCTCTGTCACTGCACTGCATGAAACTGCTGGAGACAGTGACTGATAAATGAATATGCTGAGCTGCGGAAAGTAAGATGGAAACTAAAGCAATTCAGGTACAGATCAGGATGGAAAGCAACTCAGCCAGTGTTTGCAGTGAGACAGAGAGTGGAGAAGAAGCTGGAGATGGGGAAATAGTCCAAATGGGCATTCCTAGACATGGAGAAAGCCTATTACAAGGGCCAAAGAAACTGGCTTAGGCAGTCCTGAGATGTTTGAATTCCTAGAAACAATGACATTATTGGTGTAGGCTATGTATAAGAATTCATTGATACAATTATGCACAGGGTATGGAGTCACAAAGGTGTTCCCAGTGGGCACAGGTGTGCATCAGGGTTCAACTCTAATTCCACTGTTGTTCATACTGGTGAATGAGCAAACAGGTTAGAGGGGACAGATCAACAAATCTGCTATATGTAAACAAAGTGGCATTACATGCAGACTCTGAAGAATAATTTCAGCAAAAGATATGAGACTAGAATGCAAAACTTGAAAGCACATAGGATGAAACTGAGTACAGACAGGATAATTGACATGGCAGCAAATGGAAGTAATCAGAAGAAACAGAAAACTGAGGCAGAAGGGAAAATAGTGGAAGAGGTTCACAGTTTCAAGTGTCTGGGAGAATAGATGGGGAGGTGAGACGTCTGAATAATCAGGTCAAAGCTGGAATAAGAGGCGCTGCAGCCAACTGGCACAGAGCATCATGCATAATGTGTGACAGAAGACTACTGAAAAGTAAGGTGTACAAAATACTGGCGCGACCAGTGCTTAATGGCACATAATCCTGAGCAAAGAAGTCACAGAAGATAAAGAAGCTTGAGCGATGGAGATGAAGTGCCTGAGATGAATGGTAGGATGCAAATTATATAGGCAGATGAAGAAATGAGGACATCAGGGCAGAAACCAAATAGCCTCAATTGCAAAAGAGATTAAGGAGAACAGATTATAGTGGCTTGATCACATGTGCAAGAAAGCAGAAGATCATTAGATGAAGAAGATGTGGGAGAGACAGGATGAAGGCAAGAGGAAATGAGGACATCTAGCCAAAAGATGGATGGATTGTGTGAGAAAATACCTGTAATTTATGCTGAAGGAGGTAAGAGAGTGGTACTATATCAAGAGACGTGGTGACATTTGAAGCAGCACCTAAATCCCATATAGAAAATGGGGAAAGAGGGTTGACGATGTTGATGATGATGATGATGATAATAACTATGAGGAAGCCACTTACT
Source organism: Protopterus annectens (assembly GCF_019279795.1). Lineage (NCBI taxonomy): Eukaryota > Metazoa > Chordata > Ceratodontiformes > Protopteridae > Protopterus > Protopterus annectens. Next base: position 74,175,344 of record NC_056745.1, read on the forward strand.
CAAATAGTGGTCCTAAACAGGAACATTTGCATCTTTTAGTCTTACCGCATTAACAAAAAATAAAATACAATTGTTTTAATGTATTTGCCCTAAAATACCTTGACAGCAGTGACCATATTGGTCCATCCATCCACAACCCCTTTTCCTGTTTTTACACATGAGGTCAGAGTGTCACTTAAACAATGACAATCATCTAAAGCCAGTGTTCACACTGCCAGGTGGCTAGCCCAGCTGCAGTTGTTCTTCCATACTGGACATATACACTCACATTCACACCTACAGCCAATTCTGAGCGGACAATATACCTACTGTATGTCACTGGAATATGACAGTTAACCAGAGCACCCAGAAAACCCCAGGTAAACACAGGGTACAGAGATGCACACCCAACGCAGAAGGCACTCCAGCTAAGAATCAAAGCAGAGAACCCCTTCACATAATGAATTCTTTCCACACAAAATTACATTTTATTGCCTATCCCTCTCCATTAGGGTATTCTATGTAGAGAACAACAATACTTACAAATGCTGATTGCTTTCTGGATCTTTCCAAAGAGTGTCAGAGTCTTTCATCCAGTGACTCTGTCTGGTTTGCGCTGCTACATTTTAAGCATCCTGTAATGAGCCTATTTTTTCCTTAGTTACCCTTACTTACCAAATGGTGTTTACGTTATTTTAACTAAGAATGTTAATGTAGGGACTTTTCATCCACTTGATATACGTTTTTTTTTTTGTCATTATAGTTTAAACTGCTGTCTGACACTATGCAAAGCTGTGAATTTGTAAAGACTTAAAAGGATTATGGCCCTAGTGGGAGGGAAGGAAAATGGCTATAAGTTACAATGCACAATAAAAAAAGCTGTGAATTTCCAAAGACTTAATAGGTTTATGACCCTACTGGGAGAGCTAGAAAAAAGGTCTAGCAACATATTAGTATATAGGCTTTTCCAATAGCAAACATGAATTCAGAGACAGGGAATAGATTTCTAAAGAATGCATTGTGAAAAAACTAGTATGGTATGCAATGAAGACGAACAATGTAGAAATGCTAAAGAAAGGTGAAACAGGCATATTGTGCTGTATTAATTTGTGGAAATGTAGGAATCATTTTGTAATAGAGGAAAATGCATTCTTAGAAGAGATTAATTTAAGGTGTATTGTCCTTTAAGAAGGAGTGCGAAGGCATTGCAATGTTCATGGTAAAAGAATTATTAAGGTAGGACTAGTCGTTTAGTGGTTCTGTTATATGTAATCTGCATAAAACTTCACTGTGTGGAGGAGAATATGGTAGCAGTGGAGAATTTTCAAGATTCTGGTGTACTTTATGTCTCACATTTCTCTGTAAAGCTGAGTTAGATATAAGTACATAATAAGCCATAGTTTGTTAGGGACGGAAAGTTGCAATAAGGTACAAATAGGGCTGGAAAGTTGCAATTAGTACAAGTAGGGACAGAAAGTTAAAATTAGGTACAAGTAGGGCTGGAAAGTTACAATAAGGTACAAGGAGGGACACAAAGTTGCAATAGGGTACAAGCAGGGCCGGAAAATTGCAATAAGGTACAAGCAAGGAAAGAAAGTTGCAATGAGGTACAAGCACTGAGGACATCAGGGTTGATATTACTGATGTGGTGATTGCTCAGTGGGTTGCAATTTATGTATTAAACAGATGAAAGAAGATGTCTTTGTTCATGAACTTGATGACTGAATACTCCTTAAAACAATTCATAAATTATTTACCAGTTTTTAATAATTGCCATCCTTTGATTTGCAGTACCCCATCCCTCCAACTGCAGAGCTCCCCACGCCGTACATCTCTACACTGTCTAGATATTCTCATGGCATGATAGGGAATCAAGGAAACAGAGATAATTCTGTAGGAAAAGCTGTCACATATCTGTAAAGTGGTACTTTAAACAAACACAAAAATGCAAGCTGAACAAGCCTGCGGTAAGATATGTTACCAGAGCCATTGCAGACATAGCTCTCAACCTTCCATCTTGAAAATGAGGAACACTAACCTTTATAATGTGGAACAAATGGGTGAAATGTGGGACACGTACTCATGGCTTACTAACAACTTCAACCAGGAAGGTCATAGGATGGTTAAAACATGCTGCTTTTACTTATAAAAATGATCTTTTAATAAATTAATATGATTCATTTCTATTTACTATGAATATCAGTTAGAAAAATCCTAACACTAAATGTGTGACACACCCTTTCAATGTGGAACTTCGAGGAACATAAACTTTTTTAAGACCCCAAATGAGGTACGTTCCTCGTAATGAGGTACACTTGAGAGGTATGATTGCAGAGATACTAACCCCTAATGTGCCTTGATTTATGTGTTTCAAATGCTCTGAACTGTTCAGTGAGGAAAACATTTCACAGTCACTGTTTGGTTATCATTGCTTTTCAGTTTGTCTTTTCACCTATATAGTTCTAATTATCATTCGTAATGAGCCAGTACTGTAGGTAATAGCAACTAATTGTGGTCAATTAGAATTCACCAGCGTTGTACCTATTGGATTTAAAAAAGACCACTAGTTTCAACTTCTTAAGAAGCTGGAGGACATGCCACATGCCTTTAGAGCAGTTAAGATCTCATTCAGAGCAGATCAGATTTGTAGTATCTGATAAATGCTGCAAAGTCACGAATGCCTTTCCAATAGGGAAGTGACTTCCATTGATATGCCTTGCACATAGTGTTAACTTGGTGGTGAAAGACTGCATTAATTAGAGGCAAAATGTGTATAATTTTGATTTGTACTGCATTAAGAAACCTGCATCCATCTTAGCAAATGTGAAATTGAGGATGTTAACTGCTGCAGATTTAATTAAAGCAGACTTCCTCTGCTCTGCACCATATGACTTAAGAATTCCACTTTATAATGTAAAGGGCTTTGAAATAGCAGAAAACAGTTAATTGCTAGATAGTGCAACATGGTTTGGGAAAAGGGTAGGCTCATTAAGGTCAAATAGTGCAACCGAATGGAGTCTCGAATGCCATTCTACAACCTAAGATACAGTTTACATGAGTGGTGGGCTATGGGGGGGTGCTCAGTTCCCTCCTGCACTGATCTCACCATTTCAGACCAGTTTTCTCTGATTTTAGTGACACTCCTGCTGCATTCTACACTGGTGAACTCTGGAAAGCATTTTGAGATGTAAGCATAAAGCAGGACATTACTTTTAACCTGTGTCCCATATCCATGATCTATGGCTGGCACAATGGAGCTATTATTCTAATTACATTACTTAAAGGACATTTCTTATTGTTGTGACGTATCACATCAGAATAACATTGTGCAGATAAGGTGCTGCCCCTGTACTTGACAGAGTCCATTTTTAACACTGAATTGAACTGGATGGGGTAGGAAACTTTTCCATCCGATCCTGATATTTGTGCGGTCAACAGAAATGCCTTCTTGCTCAGCAGTGCCCTACTAGATCTGCTGCTCTGCATGGCTTGAAATCATTTCTCTTTATAGACACTGTTATGTATAATTTATTTACTTAGAGCAACATCTGTATGTGGAAACTGTCAAGTTTGTCAGCTAGTATGTTAACTCCAACTCAATGTTTTGTGAATTGTACAAATACTTTTTCTGTGTATATTCTGCAATCAGAACCAGGAACGTATTGTGCAGATTTGCATTTGGAAAAACACCCCAGTGGATTGCATGCCTATTCAGTCCTGTCCCAACAAATATTAGTGCTCAAAAAGCTTTCTAAGTAATGAATGCATGTGCTATCTATATGCTGAAATAAAGACGCACATATAGTCATTTCACAAAATAATATTCTGAATATATTGTCACAAAACTGTATTGTAATATGAAAATATGTATTTGGCATGTGATTTTAATAAGCATTGAACATTGTAGAAAACAGTTAAACTAAATTTAAAACCAATTATTTTTGGAAGAGGAAGTGAATGGTTATGGCAGTCTACCTGAATAATGCATTCAGTTGTACTGATATTAGTGCTGGCAGATTCTTTCTCTCGAGAAGAACTGAGGTGGTTTTGCTCCGGTAGCGTTGTCGCCTCACAGTAAGACGTTGTCCTGTTCGATTCTCATCTAGAGCGTCTTCTGTGTGGAGACATGCGTGAATGGGCGTACCTTCCTTGAAGGCTGTGCGTCAGGGCCAGCAACTCGGTATGTAAAAATCTACTGCCAATCATTAGCGGACTGGAGTTCTGCTGTGGTGACCCCTAATTGGGAAAAACAGAAAGACGCAAACAAGACTCTTTCTTTGGAGAAGGTTTCTGTCTTGCTTTTACAATTGTTCTTCCTGTTGTTTGGCAACAGAAACCTAAGATGAGGGAGCCTTTCTTCCTATTTTTCCTAAAAGGAAAAAAATGCTGTAGGAGACAGTGAAGGAAGCCTAGTTACTACAGTATTGTGTGACAGGAAACTCACAACCCGACACATTTTAGAAAAGCAAGTGTTATATGAACCCGGGAGCAGCAAGTGTTATATGAACCTGGAAGCGCACAGAATATAATAGTCATACTGCACAGACTGAAGGGAAATGAATGACTTCTTACTTCCCCAAAACAAAAAGGGACTAATAAGGTCAGATGTGATTAAAAACAGAATCCATTCTTTTCTGAAGTGTCACAGAAACATGTTCTTTTCAAGCTTGAACATAAAAAAACGGCAATAGCCACCAACAATGCTTGTGAAACTGTCACTGCAGCTTTTCTTACAATAGCAGACAAATGAAAGATCACAAAAATGAGTTGAATTATACGTTGGTCATTTACCATAAGGATTTAATAAGGTAAAGAATAGCTGAACTGAAAGCCTTTGTGCTATGTTTACAGAAGGTAGACCAAAAAGCTGATTGTGAATCTCTCCTTGGTTTATAAGGTACCATCTTCATTAGTTGATTGGTATTATACAAGCAGTGTTCTTGGAGGCCATCAGACAATAATGAGTTAATATTAGTGGGTATATGCCCCCCAGTGGTTTACTATCATGATGCTGAAATCCACAATCACAAGACAATAATGCTGAAAGATCAGAATTCTGACTATGTCACTTTCCAAAGTTCTCAAATACTCAGACCTTCTACTTCTTTTTTAATTTCTCCAAATATTGTGGGTTTCTACTACTATGGCAGGAATGGACCCCATTCCTAAGTCAAAATACGATTAAAGTTCATGAAATTGGTATTGCTTCAATCCTTGATATCAGCCTCTACCAGTGTGAACCCCAGAATGAGTACTAACATGGGTCTTTCAGAAGGCAAGATCAGGACTTTGATATTGTTGGCTTTTGCATTTTGATCTTTTGGTATTATGGTTTTATGTTCATAGGTTCATAGGCAGATACTAGGCTATTGGCCCAAGGGCCTGCATAAGCCTAGCCAGCAAGGTTCCATAGCTTACGCCACCCAAGAAAGTTATTTTCCTGTGCCACTGTCAAGCAGAGAAGTGATCCCTGGGGTGTATTTCCTATTTCCCATCCACTCAACAAGATTTTTTTTGAAGAGTGCTAATGAAGAACTTTGTTTGACATAGATGAGTAGCTTGTTCCAGAGTATAGGAAGTCTCTGAGACAGGAATCTATCCCTCCAGCGTGTCCTGTTTATTGTGTTGACAAGGTTTAGGTCCCTAGAGCATGTAGCTTGGAGGGATTAGGATTTATTTAGGTGTAGCATGTCCAACAGCTCTGGGTTTGACATAGCTTTATATGTTAGGCAGAGATCACCTCGGAGTAGGCGATATGCTACAGAGTAAAGCTGGAATTTTTTGAGGCGGACAGTGTAGGGCATTTGTTTGAGGCCAGTAATCCTCTTTGTGAGGTACTTCTGTGGCCTTTCTAGCTGCTGCAGATGTCTTGTGAGGTGCATTCCAAAAGGGGAGTTGTACTCTATAATGGGTCTAATGAGTGACGAGTAGAGGGGAACAATGACCTATTTTTTCCTGGATGAGGACCCTTCTATGATGAGGTGTGCCACGTAGATGGACTTCCTGACTACTGTGGCGATGTGACTATCAAAGGAGAGACTACTGTCCACCTGGGTCCCAAGGTCTCTTATCACGCATTCACTGTTAAGTAGATTGCTGCCTATGTGGTAGTTCATGGGTACAGAGTTTTTCCAAAGGGAATGACACTGCACTTTTTGGCATTGAGCTTGAGGCCATGGCTCTGACACCAGACATCTGTCTCGGTGAGGCCCTTCTGTAGGATATCCACATCATTTGGGGACTTGACTATGGATCCTAGTTTGCAGTCATCTGCGAACTTCATTAGCCAGAGGCCTTCTGTGTTAGCCTGTACTTCAGAGAAGTAGATACCAAATAGGAGAGGTCCCAAGACGGAACCCTGTGGTACTTCACTTGTCACTGCTTTGAGTTCAGATTTGGAGTCTGCAACTTTTACAGTGTGGGTTTTGTCAGTGAGCCAGTTGGCAACCCATCTTGTGACATAGGGATTTATACCTAGTTTGGTGAGTTTAGCTATAATTCCAGAATGGGGGATGGTGTTGAAAGCCTTGGCGAGGTCAAGATAGGCTGTGTGGATCACCTTACCGTCATCCACAGCTTTGTTGACTGCCTCAAAGAAGTCAATCAGGTTCAAGAGGCATGATCTGCCTTTCACAAACCCGAACTGGGTGGGATCCCGAGTTTGGAGGTTATCAATGTCTTTGTTTATGAGTTGCATGATGATACGTTCCATGGCCTTGCAGACCAGGCTTGTCAGGCTAATGGGTCGATAGTTCCCGGGATCAGTGGTGGCTCCCCCTTTGTGGAGTGGGATAACTGTTGTTGTGCGCCATTCAGTGGGCACAAATCCTGATGCGAGGCTATTATTGAACATGGTGCTTAAGTGGGGAGCCAGTTTGTTCTGAAGTTCGTGTAAAACGCAGCCTGTGATGTTGTCTAGAACCATGGATGCTGTGTTTTTGGCTTTAGAGAGTGCAGCTTTTACCTGTGTAGTTGTGATTACAGGGACTCTGCATTCTTCCTGTATAGCTATGGGCCCTTTAGGGGGTGAGAGGGGGGTAAAGTTAGCACTGTACCTATCTGCCAGGATGTTGGCAATATCAGTTGGTTCTGTAATTTTCGTGCCTTTGTGGTTTATAAGACTGAGGGCTTCTAGATTGTGATAATAAACCAGTCCAATTTCTTCAGAAAAGGATGAATCTGTGGAACTGCAAGGAGAGTGTTTTGAAACCTGGGTCCTAGCTTTCTTCAAGATAGGAGTAGAAATGAGAGTTACAGATTCATACAGTCATTCAAGATCAGACACCACATACATACACACACACACACACACACACACACACACACACACACACACACACACACACACACACACAGCTTGTGCTAGTCCCTGACTCTGCACTGTTTCATTGCGGTTGACTGTGTAAACTTTTTGCAAAAACAAAGTGAGATGACAGTTACATCTCCTTAGCACACCAGATAAAGTACAAGGAAATACTTTCTCATACAAAGAGTGCTGAATGACACTGTCAGTCTTCTTAAAAATAGTGTGGTCATATTAGTGAGGGAATTCAAATACATGCATAGGAGACACACCTGCTTTTAGGTAAGAAGTTCGGTGACACGATGTGGCACATATTGTAAAGTGCGACTTCTCTTGAATTTCACCACAGTATATAAACAGGAAAATTGAATAGGTGGATCAGGGGTTAATTCCATAACGCAAATAGGTTCTGTAGTGTAGTGGTTATCACATCTGTTTCCCATGCAGAAGATCCTGGTTCGATCCCCAGTGGAACCATTATGTTAGTGAAAGGTAAGAAAATTGAGGTGGGCATGATGACGAATAACAAAATTAATTATAGTAATTAAATTCATGGAAAAAAAATATCTAAAATGGCATGCTATTAATATGAATTGTATGAATACCTTTGTTGAACATTGAAGAATGATTTGAGCTTTCCCTTCAGCATTAATGACAACCTCATACATTTTGGACTTCAGTTGAGCCATGTGCAATAAGTACTGTGATCTGTAGTGTGTAAAACTAAATAGGGGTTGTAATCTCACTCCAGGCCACTTCATGTGTTTGTGTGTATGTGTGCATCTCCCTGCAACCTTCTGAAAATCCTGATAGTTTATTTCTCTGTCTTCTTTGAACTGACTTATCTACACTTATTCAGATAGAGAGTAGATGATACACAGATGACTATGCTGATGTTTGACTTTACCGTAACTTCATATCACTTGAATATGTGCTCTTACACAAATAATCTAATAAATGCAAGAAAATATCGCTTTCAGCCTTAATTACTGCTGACGACCGAGGTAAGACAACACGAAGAACCTTCTCAAAGGAATTATGATGAACGATCCTGAGATGACCCAGGTAAGACAACACGAAGAACCTTCTCAAAGGAATTATGGTGAAAGATCCTGAGATGACCCAGGTAAGACAAGACGAAGAACCTTCTCAAAGGAATTATGGTGAACGATCCTGAGATGACCCAGGTAAGACAAGACGAAGAACTTTCTCAAAGGAATTATGGTGAATGATCCTGAGATGACCCAGGTAAGACAACACGAAGAACCTTCTCAAAGGAATTATGGTGAACGATCCTGAGATGACCCAGGTAAGACAAGACGAAGAACCTTCTCAAAGGAATTATGGTGAACGATCCTGAGATGACCCAGGTAAGACAAGACGAAGAACCTTCTCAAAAGAATTATGGTGAACGATCCTGAGATGACCCAGGTAAGACAACACGAAGAACCTTCTCAAAGGAATTATGGTGAATGATCCTGAGATGACCCAGATAAGACAACACGAAGAACCTTCTCAAAGGAATTATGGTGAACGATCCTGAGATGACCCAGGTAAGACAACACGAAGAACCTTCTCAAAGGAATTATGGTGAACGATCCTGAGATGACCCAGGTAAGACAAGAGGAAGAACCTTCTCAAAGGAATTATGGTGAACGAACCTGAGATGACCCAGGTAAGACAACACGAAGAACCTTCTCAAAGGAATTATGGTGAATGATCCTGAGATGACCCAGGTAAGACAACACGAAGAACCTTCTCAAAGGAATTATGGTGAATGATCCTGAGATGACCCAGGTAAGACAAGAGGAAGAACCTTCTCAAAGGAATTATGGTGAACGATCCTGATGGATGACCCAGGTAAGACAAGACGAAGAACCTTCTCAAAGGAATTATGGTGAACGATCCTGAGATGACCCAGGTAAGACAAGAGGAAGACCCTTCTCAAAGGAATTATGGTGAACGATCCTGAGATGACCCAGGTAAGACAAGAGGAAGAACCTTCTCAAAGGAATTATGGTGAACGATTTATGGACCCTTCCTGAGGAGGTGGGGTGTAAGAAGTAGGAAGTGTTGGAAAAATCATACATTTATGTCATTCCTAGAACATAATCATATTCCTAGATAATCACCAAGCAGAGCTCTTCTCTTGTCAAAAATGCCATAACCCCGTGATCGAAAAGACTCTCCCTTCAGTTTTAGTTACTGCTGCCTCCTTTCGCTGAGTCTGATTTATTTATTTATTCACTTATTTACTTTTTTATTTGTTTACTTATTTATTTTATTTTATTTCCGAGTCTAATTCATGCTTTACCAGTACCCACCCTTAGACTCAACATCCTCTCGTGGCAAGGGCCAAGCCAGACAGGTCAGTGGTGAATTTATAAATATCCATCCAGTCATCCAACTCCTATTTGAAGGAGGATGTATTAGGAAGAAGATTAAGGAAAAGATGCCACTTATTTCACATTGTAATGTTATTCAAAAGTCAGAATACATCTGTGTTACATACTGGAGAAAAAGGCAAACACCTTTATCCATTCCAATTTTTTAGCATGCAATACAGATTCCATCTAAGTGACAAAAAGAAGTTTTTTTGATAACATTAACAGGATCCAACTAGTTTATACAGTCTACTAATAGAAGCGAGTCCAATGAAAACATTATGCTCTGAATTACTTACATCATACAGTGGTAGTTTTCAGACGCTGCAAATAATTTGTTGCTAACCTTAGCTCTGCTCCTGTCCCCACCAGCCCTACAACTTACATCACAAAAATTATTTCTGTAACACTGCCACTATTCAGAAAAATTCAGTCTGAATGTAGTGCTAGGATTCTTGTTCGGGCATCATAAGGGAAAGTGGCTTCCTTTTGCAATTTTTCGAAGTATTTTTGTTTTGTAGTAGTCTTTCTAACTGAATGAATCAATCTTTTGTGTTTTGATGCTTGTTAATTTTGAATATTTGGCATACACACACACACACACACACACACACATATATATATATGTATATGTATATGTATACACCTATATATAAATATATATGCTTACATGCATACCCTAGATATACTAAACTTACCTTTTCTTATGCTAAAAGATCCATTTATAACTGCAAGTTTTGAAAACATAAAACTTTACATCTTTCATTTGCCCTGACTAACATATAAGATAATAGTTTGCCATCTCATATCTTGGCTGTCATTTTTTTGTACTGTAAGGGTCTCTGTACATTACTAGGCCATCCGTTAAACTACAACATTTCTCTCCAAAGATAAAGATTTCTCTGCTACAGTTCTTGAGCTGATCAGGTATATGCCTTTCATTTAATTTGCCATTGGCTACTTAACAAATAGAGGATTCTTTTCCATTACAAGGTAGTTTTCTAGGCTCATGAGTGCTCCTTTAAGGTACCCTTTTGGCCAAAGTAGTATTTCATGTATTTTGGGGTGCAGTTTTGTGGTGAAGTTAAGAACTCTGTTTCTGTTTATGGTTTGTTTAAGGTCTTTTCATCAGACTTGATTTTTGTGTCATTGCTGACTGCATCTTTTTAGGCAAAGTGGAAATGGTGTTTGTGCAAGACCTATTCTTTAATAGGGCGTTTATATTTCTCCAACAGTTATGTGAATATGAAGGAAGTGTTTGTATAAGTAATGAAACTGCCACAGTCAAGAGGAAGTTACTCCTTGCAAGAATACTTAGCAAGGTATTAGCAAGTAATTTCCTAAAGAAAGGAGACTGACAAACAGTTCACCAAAATAGTACATATCAATGAATTGATATTTAGGGCTGTATTTTTTTCACAGGTAATCTAGCCAGTACATCAGCATTAGTATAACATTTTCCTGGTTTTAGTTCTTCCTTGTTCACAGGTGAATAATTTTTTTTGTTTCTTCAGCAGGTATCAGTTTATAAAATATAAACCAATTGGGTTTTCATTAACATCAAGCATCCTACATCAAGCACATCTCCTGTACTGTAAGATGTAACAACATGAAGGAAGTTCATTTCTGTCAGCTGAATAACGTACAAACACATTAGGGGGCTGGAACAAAGCATTCTACTTTGGAATGTTAGCTTCCTTTTTTCCTTAATCAAAACTATACTGTTGTGTAATAAATTATCTACAGTTATTAACAATGATATACATTTTGCTAAGAATTTATAACATATAATAATAGATAAAATAAAATAATAAAAGATATAATAATAAGATATAACCAACTACAGGCCCATTGCCATACTCTCTCTCCACTTAGCAAAATATTGGAGAAATGTATTCAATCCCAACTTCTGACCTACATACTAAAAAAACCCCGCTCTCCAACACTCAGCATGGCTTTAGACCCAAACATAGTACTACCACTGCTCTCTTAAGCTACACAGATACCATCAACAGCCACAAAAACAACAATAACCTGGTCTCTTCCATATTCTTAGACATGTCTAAATCTTTCGACACTGTTTCCCACCAGATACTACTCCAACAACTAGCCTCCATGCACATTTCTCTCTCAGCACTTACTTGGTTCTACAGCAACCTGTCTGTCAAGTGGGCTGAGGACTTATCAGCTCCACTACCTATTACTGTTGGTGTCTGTCAAGGCTCAGTACTTGGACCCTAATCTTCTCTTGGCCCCCTACTCTTCTCTTGGCCCCCTAGTCTTCTCCTTCTTTACAAATAAACTCAACGCCCCTACCCCACACGCTACCATAATACAATATGCAGATGACTCTACAGTTATTTGCACAGCCCCCTCCTACCCAGAACTACAACTCAAAACCCAACAAGCCTTCTGAGATATAGAACTCTATCTCAAGGAGAACCAACTCGCATTAAACCCCAACAAAACAAAGCTTATGATATTTACACATAACAGATCCACAGAACCCAACTCCCCTCTCTACATCCTCTCCACCAACAGCACCAAAACTGAACCAGTAGATAACACTAAACTTCTAAGGGTCATAATAGACAGCTCATTAAGATATGACAAACACATAGCTCTTACTGTCAAGAAGGTACACATTAAACTCAGCTGCCTATATAGGTCCAGAACATTCCTCACCCCTCACACCAAACTGGCCCTAGCTAGAACCCACCTTCTGTCCACACTTCTGTATGCCTCCCCCATCTTTGCTAACCTTAGAAAATAAATTAGTAACTCTCTAAACTAGACACTTGCTCCAACAAAATTGCTCATTTTTCAGCCAACCTCCCTAATATAGCCCACCACTGCACTGTCCTAAAACAACTGCACTGGCTAGAACTTCCACATCTTCTATTACTTATCCAACTGAGAACTGCCCATAATATCATTCATCAAGCAGAATCCTGTCCAGTACTAAAAAACCTAGTCCAACCCTACACCGCCACCTGAACACTTCACTCATCCAATAAACTTCTTCTAAAAAGTCACAAATCTAGTAACTCTTTTGGTATTTGGTAATCATATTGCTAAAATCTGGAACATTATTCCCAAACCATACTCACCACCCCCATCAATATTAGATTTAAGCAGCTACTCCAACAACACCTCTTCAATAGCTGGTTGTGCACCTGTATTACCCCTGGATAATCTCCTTCTTGCCCCATTCACTACCTACTCCACTATCAGGTCCTACAGTAGCACTTATACAATCGCTCAGATATTTTTACCTGTTCTGTACTTGTCTTAGTTGCCAATTTAATGAAGGAAAGGAATATACCTGCTGTTTTCTGTAATGTGTATGTGTAATATTTAATAGCAATGTTTAGCTTTACACTACCAATGTTTTACTATCTCCCTGCTTTTATTTTAATAACGTGTGTGCAACATTTGATATCAATGTATGAGTTTTTTTACTACCAATTATCTACAATCTTTGTAAAACTAATTACTACTTATATTACTATCTCCGGAGCTTTTCTCCCCAGGCCCCCACTGAAAATGGGATACTAGCCCAGTCGGACTATCCTGGTAAACAAATGTAAAATAAATAAAATAATAAATAAATAAATCTCTGTAATCTTCCATCTCAAAAAACATCAGTAGGAGTTTAGACTTCCTTGAATACTTTTAGTCTAGTAAAAACAGAGGTAAAGCTTAGAAACAATGGAAATTAACCCCAGCTTATTTAAATACAATCCTATACCAATATATAATTGGCATTACTACATTATGGTCATTACAGTCGTTATGATTCAGTGACCAAAAACCCCGGTCTGTCCACGAACCTATCAAATCTGCTGGGCCTTGTCTGTACTCATACCATGTTGCTAAGACCTGGAACTCCATATGTCTGTCCATCAGGCCAATAACCTCCCGTCCTTCAAAACCATTCTGAAAGGCTTTTTAGTCTGTTGTTGTGCAGCACCAGGATAAACTATATCCCTAAATGTGGACAAATACTTCTTCATCCCTAACAGCTCCTTACTGTCCCTCATTCACTCACTTCCTTACTTCTACCAGTTTCTCTCCCATGTCTTTCACACTAAATATACCATAAGCCCTGCTTTTCTCTCATTTTATATTGCAATTCCCGTTTGTACTATACTAACTTACCTTTAATTTCTCTGTAAACTGGCTATAACCTCTCTGACTGTTAAATCATTGTCATATAACTTGTATCTATTCTTATCCAATGTTTTCATATTCTGACTAATTTGGTATAATTAATTAAACTGCATTTGTTTTTATTATTGTTAGTATTGTTAGTATCAGTATCTTTAAAGAGTATAAAATGATTGTTCTTAAAATGTTTTGTAATACTTCGGAGATTTACTCCCTGGGTCTCCAGTGAAAATGGGCTCCTACCCAGTTGGACTTTCCTAGCAATCAACTGTCAATAAATACATAAATAAATAAAATGCATAACCTGAGATAGAAAAGAACACAAGAGTTCTAACTAATAAAGTCAAATCAGTCTTCATTAGAAATTTGCCAGCTTGCCAGTTCAGCAATACCCAAAAATTCCATAACACCATCAATTCTATTTCTTCTACAAAACTCTTTCCTAAGTCTCACTCCACCTGAACTGCTCAAAGAACTAACCACAACATTCTCTTCCCCTCAAATCCTGTCCAATTCCTTCTTCAGTAACCCATCTTCACAAGGTTCTGGATCATACCTCCCAACCTCTTAGGTTCATAGGTCCATAGGTTCATACTAGGCTATCTGCCCTAGGACATTTATAAGCCTAGCCAGAGTGTGTTTGGCTTTCGCCACCCATTTTAAATTAATTTTGCTATGCCCTTTTTCGAGGTAAGTATACTGTGCCTCTTTCTAACAGTGACACAGAAGTGATACCCGGGGTAAACCGACAATCTCACATCCACTCATCAAGATTCCTCTTGAAGAGAGTCAATGAGGGACTCTGCCTAACCTGGACTGGGATTTTATTCCAGAGTGAAGGGAGACTCTAGGTTATGAATATGTCCCTCCAGCATGTCCTATTTATTTCAGTGCTGAGGTTCAAGTCTCTCGAGCGCGTAGCTCGATGGGATTTGGATTTTCTGAGGTGCAGCATGTCCATTAATTCCAGGTTGGACATGGCTTTATACATCAGGCACAGATTGCCTCTGAGCAGGCGGTATGCCACTGAGTAGAGCTGGAGTTTCTTTAACCGGGCAGCATATGGCATCTGTTTCAGCCCTTTGATCCTCTTGGTGAGGTACTTTTGGGGTCTTTCCAGTTGCTGCAGGTGTCTGGTAAGGTACATCCCAAAAGGGGCATTGTACTCAATTATGGGCTTGATGAGGGATGAGTAAAGAGGCACGATGACCTCCCCTGATCTAGATGTGAATCCCTTCATGATTAGGTGGGCTATATAAAATGTTTTTCTAACCACTTTGGCCACGTGGTTGTCAAATGAGAGATTGCTATCAACTTGGGTCCCCAGGTCCCTAATTACTTCTTCTGTACTTAATGGATTACCACCTATGTGGTAATTTGTGGGCACTTTGTTTTTGCCAAAGGGGATGACTATACACTTTTTGGCGTTTAGCTTCAGGCCATGGTTCTGGCACCAGTTGTCTGTTTCTATGAGGCCCTTTTGGAGGATGCTTGTGTTGGCTGGAGAGTCGATTATGGCACCCAGTTTGCAGTCATCTACGAACTTGGTCAGCCACAGTCCTTCCGTGTTGGCCTGTACCTCCGAGAAATATATACCGAACAAGAGAGGTCCCAGGACTGAGCCTTATGGGACACCACTTGTAACTGGTTTGGAGTCTGACATGACTCCAGCAATTCTAACCATGTGGGTTCTGTCCTTGAGCCAGTTTGCAACCCATCTAGTGACATAGGGGTTTATATTTAAGCTGGTGAGCTTATCTATAATGCCCAAGTGGGGTATTGTATCGAAGGCTTTTGCGAGGTTCAGGTAGGCTGTGTGGACCACCTTCCCCTCGTCAATGGCCTTGGTGACTGTTTCAAAGAAATCAACCAGGTTTAAGAGGCAGGATCTGCCATTAACAAAGGTGAACTGGGTAGGATCCAGTGTCTGTAGGTCCCCAGTATCTTTATTTATGAGGTCCATGATGATCCTTTCCATAGCTTTGCAGACCAAGCTAGTCAGGCTTATGGGGCGATAGTTTCCAGGATCCATTGAGGCACCACCTTTGTGGAGAGGAACCACTATTGCTGTACGCCACTCTTTGGGTACATATCCTGTAGTAAGGCTGAGATTGAACAGTAGTTTTATGTTTGGGGTTAGCTCTTCTTGGAGTTCATGTAGGACGCAGCCCGGGACACCATCTGGTCCCATTGATGCTGTGTTTTTTGCTTTGGAGAGGGCAGCTCTTATCTGAGCATCTGAGATGTCAGGGGGGCAGCACTCTGCTGGGATAGATCTTTTCCCTTTTGGTGGGGAGGGGGGGAGAAGTTTGCGCTGAACCTGTCAGCTAGGATGTTGGCAATGTCTGTGGGTTCGATGTATTTTTTGTCATTTTGGAGTAATTCTGAGCATATCTGGGAATTCCCACCCAGGTTCCTAACATAACTAAAGAAAGCCTTGTAATTATCCTTAGTGTCCTGTGCAATTTTTCTCTTGAAGCTGGCCTTAGACGATTTTATGAGTGCCCGTAGTTTTTTGCTAATACTGATCAGAGATGACTTCCCTTTTTGGGATTTTGCTCTATCATGTAGTAGCTTCCTCCTTCTATTGTATAGTTTGTTTATGGCTAGGGTCCACCAGACAGGACGTCTGCCTTTGGAGGACTGTGTCTTGGTTTTATTTCGGATTGCATGATCCATGCATTCCTGAAGGTGTTCATAGAATGAGTTTATAAAGGATTCTGCGGTCTGGGCCGTATTTTCCACAGGCTCGGGGGCTTTGAAGGATTCCACCTCGGTTTTGAGGAGTGTGAAATTTGCTTTAGAGAAGTTTTTCACTGTGGTTTTCTGGGCAGGGGGTGGGTCGGGATGTGAATATCCAGTGAGATTAGTTTATGGTCTGATCTTACCAGTGAAGGATAAACTTCTGGTCTGGAGCATAGAGTCCCCATGTTGGTGATGATCAGGTTCAGTATGTTTTCCCCTCTTGTGGGAGTGGTAACAAGTTGTTCCATAGCATTTGAGTTTATAAATTCTAGGAACCTTTGGGCTAGGGTGTTGGAGCTAGAGTAATGCTCCCAGTCTATGTTTGGGTAGTTGAAGTCGCCCAATATAATGGTGTTTGGAGAGACCTTCATATTTTCTAGTGGTCTCAGGAAGGCCGAGAGAGGTTCCTGAGTTTGGGAGGGTGGTCTGTAGCAGGCTATAAACTGGAAGGCAGTTTTACCCACTGTTAGTTGCACATGGATAGTCTCTGATGCTTTATGCTGTGCCACCAACCTGGAGGTGTGGGTATCTGATGAATATTGATACTCCCCCTCCTTTTGTGGTTCGGTCCAAGTTTTGGGGCCGAAAAGCATGGTATGAGGTATAACCTGGTAGTGCTGGGGTGCTCTCGGGAGACTTGAACCAAGTTTCTGTTACTGCACAGATATCGATGTTCTCCATGCTAAGGAGAGTTTTGAGTGCATACATCTTGAGGTTTAGACTTCTGGCGTTGAGTAGCATTACTCTTAGTTTCTTATCCCTTGTGATACCTATGGAGGTGGGTTTGTCTTTTGAGCCTTGCCTAAAAAAGGCACTATGGGGGAATCAAGAGCCTTTGCCAATATCCAAAAGCCCAGGGGTGACAGGTGCAAGCCGTCCCTAGCGAAGCATCGTGGCTTGTCGAGCATGTCATCCCAGGCTGACAGGCATTGGATCCCCTTTGAATGACATCAATACTTAAGCCAATTGTTCAAATTGATCATCTTGTCTTCATATTGTGGCATCATTCTTGGTGAGGGTAAGATGCTACTCAAGGTCAGGGTCATACTGGCCTGGGCTACATGCTCAGAGAGCTCCTCTATGTCTCTTTTCATGCAGTCCAGGGAGGTACGTCTCAGGTCATTCACACCAGCATGGACAATGACCGAGTCATATTTGTACTTGCCTTGGAGTGACCTGAGTGCTTGTGTTATGTGGCGGATCCTAGCACCCGACAGGCAGCTCACCATGACCTTCTCCTTGTTCAGCCTGGTGAGCGAGACGTCAGTGTGCCTGATGATAGAGTCACCTATTACAAGTGTATCAGGTGTGTTGTTTAGCCTTAAGGGCTGTGACTGTTCGGCACACTGGCTTTGTGAGCTATGTGTTGCACGTGTTTTGTTTTGGGGTAGCGGTTGCTTGGGTGTCTGCTTTGGAGGTCTCTGCTGCATTAGGCAGATTTTTATTTAGTGCCCCCGAGTATGTTTTTGTGTGTTTATGTGTTTGGTTTGCTGTCGTGGTAGGTCTATGTGAGACTGGAATTGTAGTGAGTGTGGTTTCCTTCTCCTCCTGACTGGTTATGC
>NC_056745.1:74200986-74265986 GCF_019279795.1 Protopterus annectens
TCCCTACAAGCCCTTCTCACCATGGAGGACATTGGCATCTGTGTCATGATTGACATGGTTTAAAATAGTGGAGAGCACTCCAGTTGTGCAGGGCTTTTATGCCTTCCACACATTTAGACCAGCTACTGCACAAGAAGTGAAAAAAGGTGGTGGCATCTCAGTCTTCATACAAAATAGACTGACATCAAAGCTGGTAAAGTAAAATAATGCACTAGAGCTTTTTCATGTCCAAGTAACCATAAGAAAGGTCCCATATCATGTATTAGCTGGCTACAGAACTCCCTCTATGACACAAGAAAGCCACAATGCCTATCTACAGGAACTATAATCACTAAGTATTAAACCAACTACTATTTCCCTTGGTGATTTAAACTATCCAAGTATAGACTGTGAAACATACACCACCACTAGTGCACATGGACAGAGATTCTTGGACTTTGTCAGTAAAAATGCCCTGGCACAGTTAGTTGGAGTACCCACTAGGGAGAATAACTTCTTGGCTCTTGTCCTTACTAATATGGGAACATCTTTCACCATCCCTTGTGTATCCTCATCACTTTTTTAGTTCTGATGACAAAGCAGTCTCCTTCAAAATAAAATTGAAACCAGTGATCCATTCCATCCAAGATGCCTTTAGAAATTTCAAGACAAACTAGTTACCCCTGAGCAATACATTGACAAGCTTTAAATCCCCACCAAAGCCAGTTAACTCCACTGAATATGCAGAAATGTGTACCACCAGACTATACTAACTTGTCAACAGCTGCATAGATGCAGCTACCCCATAGGAGCAAGTGCAGGGCAAACTCAGAAAAAATGAATGCGGTGGAACTGTCGAATCAACAAGCTATACTAACAAAAGGAAACGAATTTCCAACAAAAGCAAAAAAAAGTAATAAAAGTAATTCCCCGAATGTCACCGAAATAAACAAACAACTCAGGAGTTTAATGGGATCTGTCAAAGCCAAATCTGAGTCTAAAATACCTGCCCGAGCCAAAGACAATCACAAGGGTTTTTTTTGGTTATATCTGTAATTTCAAAGCACAATGCAGCAATGCACTCAGCTGATTGTGAATAATATTACCTCTACTGAGGCTGAAGGTATAAAAAAACCTTCTGGCTGATAAATTTAGCTTTACCTTTACCCCTCTCCCCTAAATGTGGCTCATCTACAGCTGTCACACAAGACCAAGTCCTGAAAGTGCTACCAAAAGCTAAAAATGCTGCATTGAGGTGTCCTGACAATATAGCCACACCCCTAATAACACTGTTCAATCTCAGCCTCCATATAGGTTTTGCACCAAGTTAATGAAGAACATCTGCAGTCATTCTTCTGCATTAAGGAAGGGCCTTCCACAGACCCAGATAATTACAGACCCATATGTCTGACCAGCCTCATATGCAAAGCCATGGAAATATTTATCATGGAACTAATCAGTCGGGACATACAGAACCTCTCAATACTGGACCCATCTCAGTTTGGATTCATCAAGGACAGGTCATGCTTATTCAATCTGGTGGACTTTTCTGAAAAGGTCACCAAAGCAACGGATAAAGGCAAAATAATATTAATTGGACACCTCTACCTGGCCAAAGCCTTTGACAAAATTCTCCACTCAGGGACAGTAGAAAAGCTAAATGAACTGGGAATAAACCCTTTTGTCACTCTCTGGATTGTCAATTGGCTGACAGATAGGATGTAGGAAACCAAAATAGGGGAAGTTACCTCCACAAAGAGACCAATCAGCAGTGGAGTCCCCCAGGGTTCTGTGCTGGGACCTCTCCTGTTTGTCATCTACTTTGCTGAAGTAAAAGCCAGTACCAAAGGGCTCTGGCTGACTACATTTGCAGGCAACTGCAAACTAGGAGCAGTCATTGTATCCCTTAATGACTTAGCCATGCTGCAAGAAGGTTTGTCCCAAATAAATAGCTGGTGTCAAAATCATGGACTGAAACTAAATGCCAAAAAAATGCATTAGTGTATTTTTGCAGAAAGCATCTATCCCAGGGAACTATCACATTGAAACTGCACCCCTAAGAGTTGTCCCAATTGTTTGAGATTTGGAAACTTATATGGACAGTGATGTAACTTTTGACCAACATGTGTGCATTATTGTAAATAATTGCTTTATATTGCACAGTTTATAAACAAAGGGATTGTGTCCAGATCCAGGGGTGTCATTGTCCCCCTTTACTCAGCCGTCATTAGGCCAATTGTAAAGGCTGCCATCCTAGCTAGATAGAATTTTGTAAATAATTCTATGTCATTGTAAATATTAATATGATCCATGGGCATGTTTTTACAAATGTAAGAAAAAAATAAAATGTAAGAAAACTGTGTTATACGTACTGAGCTTCAAAAATGTAACCACAGTGCACCCTGCTGGAAGAAAGCTGATAAGTGAAGCATTTTGTGACTGTTTGATCTCAAGCTCATAGACAGGATGTCTGCACTAAGAAATTATTTCTATTGTCTTAGGACAAGAGTTAATTACTAGGTTTTATATGTAAAGTGTCCTTTGTTGCTGTGGTTTCCTGACAGGTAAAAGATTACAAACAAATGTTAAATGTTAAGTTCTGTGAGCCTGGAAAACATCAGCAGAGGTGTCAAAAATGATGTAATGTGAAATGACTCAGCAGTAATGTGTATATCAATTTAAGACTATATCAGAGAGAAAGATTGAGCATTTTGTATTTTGTCTGAAGCTGATAACATCTCACCAGCACTTGCTTTGCTCTGTATGTAAGTTATTTAGAACATTGTTTCTCTTAGAGTTAGATAGAAATATAGCTAGATTAGCCTAGCTGTTTTCTGTATTTATGTCATACTATCCTACAATATTGTTTTAAACATTTCCTGTGATCTCTGAACTCTTGATTAGCACTGTGTTGAAATAATAACTATTGTCTTGTGTTTTGATTATTTATTATTAAATACTTTTAAACCTTTCAACTGTGGATGTTTTGTGTAGAGATAATTTAAGCTCTAGAGTACTTGCATGTATTTGGTGATACTGTCCAAGCCACTCCAATAGTCTTGCTGTTCATCACACTTACTATTTGGATAACAGTAATATTGCAAAGTAGAATTGGTCACCCTTTGGAAAGGGCATTATAGTAGCTGATAAGAGCAGTTGGTGGCAGTGGATTACTACCTTATAGCCTGGGCAGAAGGGGCATAGCTAGTGAACCTGTGCCAGCCTTCCCCAGGAGTGTCTGTGTGTTTGTATATAAATCAAATCTCAAAGTGTGTGTGTGTCAGCTACTTGGGCAGGGACACAAAGCACTGGTTGGACAGAGAGGGCACTAGAGGTTTTGGCTTCACTACTCGGCTAAGACCTGAACCCTATAGGTGTGCCAGTGGGGAGTCTTATTAGGGATCTGAAGAGAAAGAGAGAAACCAGCCCCACACTGACTGTGATCTCTGTGTGCTCTTAAGGGAAATTGTAATTTACTGTGTGTGTACTTGTTATCCTTCCCAATGTGCACGTCCCTCACTGGTGTTAAATTGCACTTTACTGTGTGTGTACTTGTTATCCTTCACAATGTGCACGTCCCTCACTGATGCTAGTGGTGAAGATTGAGGCTCCTTGATTACTGGGCCAGTGCATGGGCATCACACCAATCACTGAGTATAATGCCCCTTTTTGCATTTATCAGTCGAGACATTTGCAACAACTGGAACATCCAGAGACATACCTTACTAAAAGGATGCAAGGTCTCAACAACATGTCCTACATGGACCAACTCATGGCCCTGTCACTATACACAGTATCCTACAGACTGTTAAGAGGTGACTTGTATCTTCCATACAAGACACCCTCTGAACCAGTAGTGATAGATTTACTGCACATCAGCAAGTTAAATGGCATCAGAAATACTCTGTTTTGGAATCTAAACCTCTTCTGCAACATCAACAGAGCAGTTTCGAAGAACATATGTATCACGCAGAGGATACTGCTGCTCTAGAACAGACACCCAGTCTGCATAAAACAAAGTTCATCCCTGCCCATATCCAAGCACACCTTGGATTTATGGATAGGAAACAGAAAGTTTATCTCATGACTGCCCCCTGAACTACTAATAGGCAGAGGTAGCTCCTAAATGCTTAGGTCCCCTCAAATTATTGATGGTATAATCACAGTTATTCTCATTAGGGGTAATATATAATTTTTGACCATGGGATGGGTAAGGCTAGTCTGCAAATAAATGGTATAGGTTAATTTGAGCATAAAAAGTGAAATTGGCTAGGCTTGAAATTGCCCACAAGGGCAACTAACCTAGTACTTACCTATGAACCTTAAATTTGCTGCTTCCGTGGCATAGAATGATAAAGCCCTGACTATGGCCCAGCTAACCTGGGTGCCTGTCCTTGGTGTGAGGGTGCTTGTTGATATGCTCCCTAAGGGGAAGCATGGTCCAAATGTAGTCAACGAGGCTGCGGGCAGGGAAAGGGATTGGGTAGAGCATAAACAAAAAAATCCCCCACCAGACAGAGGAACAGATGAGTCAAGCCCCCAGGGTGCCTTTACCATCCATGACAGGCCCTAAAAGGTCAGAGTAAGTGTGGGGGTAGAAGAGTAGCTGGTAGACCTGGTGGCCAGGGGACCAAAATAATAATAATAATAATAATACATCTTAAAATGTCAGTTAAAAAAAAAGCTTACATAAAAAGGTGCCATAAATCTTGGCACTAGCTCTCATTTGCATATGTGAAGGTTCTCGCAGCAGTCCAGAGATTCTACGTTCTGTTCTTATCCATCCAAATAAATGCAGGAGGTATATAGTTACTCATAACAAGTTAGACACACAGGCATATTTTACATATGCATGTATATGTTCATAAGGTTTATCATCATATTGTTGACATCTGCGACAGCAGATGTACGAAAGGATGTTTTCAATGGTTCGTATTAGTGAACCAAAAGATACCGATGACACAAAAGAGTGAATGCCAGTGTGCATTTGCACTTTTGTGAGTTCAGCATTCTTCATTGTAGTGCATCCTTGGAGTTAGCATATATAATTAGTGGGGGGTGTTGGGGGGTGCAGGGGGCTTGCCCCCCTGCTAAACGTGTTGTGAATGGCACCACATGTTGAGGTAAGTTCGAAAAAATGTCAAAAGTTCTTTTTTTATTCATTGTTATTCTCGTTCGCTAATGTTAATTTCACCAATGTTTTTCGAGTAAGTGATCACTCGCACAAAACATTGTTGAAATTATGAATGCAAACTGTGTATAATATATGTGTGTGTGTGTGTGTGTGTGTGTGTGTGTGTGTGTGTGTGTGTGTGTGTGTGTGTGTGTGTGTGTGTGTGTGTGTGTATAAATATCATCCTTAAAATTAAGAAAACACATACATTTAATAGAGGTGTGGAAGATTTTAAAGATGGTTTTTACTTTGTGGAAATTAGGTAAACTCAGAATAAGACTGTGCATTTGAATTTCACAGGGTACACAAGTCTTAATACTACTGGAAAACCCTGTATTAAATGAAAATAGGTTCCATCTTAGAAGTATCAGAGTTTACTGATTCTGCAACTACTGAGGATGGTTCCTTAAGCAGTAATCCATGGCTGGGTGTGGATATATCAGGATTTACTCATGACTGGTGTAGTTTGATCGTGAGGATGAAGCCTGAATTATTAAACAAAGCCAACTGTGGGTATATCCCTCAGATGTGATGAAGGACAGCCCAGGAATAGAAGGAAAATCAGATGCATGTCTGTTTCTTTATTTTTGAGAATGTACCTGACTTTTCGTATTTTGCTCTGCCCTTCAGCATATTCCAATAGAAAGTCTGGCCACTCAGTGGTACTTTATCAGACGGACTTTATTCTATTGGTATATGTTCGATTTCCAATGGGCTCGCTATTGGGCTATCCAATCAGTTTGCTCGTTTTTGAACGAAAATGAGCCATCACTGTACAATCATCATTGCTGGATGCTGACTTAGAATCTTTGGGAGATTCCACTGATGAAACTAGGGCTAGCAAAATAACCCTTTAGAATATGGAATACCAGGAGAAGGGGATGCAACTATCGCAGGTCTAACAGCAACAAAATAACCATTGAATGCAATACGAATTGCATAACTGAGTATTCTAATAAAGAGACTCATGAACTGGTGGTGAATCTATTAGAAAAAATGTTAACAGACTTTGAGTGTGCTTTGCTAAAAAACAGACCTTCATTTATCCTCAAAAGCATATTATCTCACACTTTTATAGGAGACCAAATTTGTCATTTTTTTGTGATAAGCAAGAAATACTTCAAGTAGAATTTGTTTTCCTGTTCAAGTTTAAAAGGTCTAATTTCCACCCCTCCCCCACCAGCATAGGCTCATAGGTTCATAGGTAGGTACTAGGCTATCTGCCCGAAGGCGTTTATAAGCCTAGCCAAAATGTGTTGGCTTTCGCCGCCCCTTAGATTAGCTCCCTGTGTCTCTGTCCAGCAGAGCCACTGAAGTGATCCCCAGAGTAAACTTTCTGTTTCCCATCCACTCGTCAAAGTTTCTCTTGAAGAGTGCTAGCGAGGAGCTCTGCCTAATGTACATTGGAATCTTGTTCCAAAGCATGGGAAGTCTCTGGGACAGGAATCTATCCCTCCAGCACGTCCTATTTATTGTTGTGGTGAGGTTTAGATCCTTAGAGCGTGTGGCCCGAGTGGATAAGTTTTTCTTTAGGCAGAGCATATCCATCAATTCTGGGTTGGACATGGCCTTATATGTCAGGCAGAGATCACCTCTGAGCAGGCAGTATGCAACCGAGTACAGCTTGAGTTGCTTCATTTGAGCTGCATAGGGCATCTGTTCGAGGCCAGTGATCCTCTTGGTGAGGTACTTCTGAGGTCTTTCCAGCTGTTGCAGGTGTCTTGTAAGGTACATCCCAAATGGGGCATTGTACTCTATGATGGGTCTGATGAGTGATGAGTAGAGGGCACAATGACCTCTTTTGATCTGGATGCAAACCCTTTTGTGATTAGGTGGGCCACATAGAAGGATTTTCTAACCACTTTGGCAATGTGATTATCAAAGGAGAGATTACTATCTACTTGGGTCCCCAGATCACTTATTACGTTTTCCATATTTAGGGGACTAACACCTCTGTGGTAGTTTGTGGGTACTTTGTTATTTCCAAAGGGAATAACTATGCACATTTTGGCATTTACCTTGAGGCCATGATTTTGACACCAGGTATCTGTCTCAGTGAGACCCTTTTGGAGGATATCTTTGTCAGCCAGTAAGTCAATTATAGCCCCTAGTTTGCAGTCGTATGTGAACTTGGTCAGCCATAGTCCTTCTGTGCTTGTCTGTAACTCTGAGAAGTATATGCTGAACAGGAGGTGTCCTAGAACTGAGCCCTGGGGAATGCCACTTGTAACTGGTTTAGAGTCAGACCAAGCTCCTGCAACTCTCACCATGTGGGTTCTGTCCGTGAGCCAAATGGCAACCCATCTTGTGATATAGGGGTTTATGTTCAGGCTGGTGAGCTTGTCTATAATACCAGAATCGGGAATGATGTTGAAGGCCTTTGCGAGGTCTAGGTATGCTGTGTGCACCACCTTTCCCTCATCTATAGCCTTGGTAACTGTCTCAAAGAAGTCCACCAGGTTTAGGAGGCATGATATGCCCTTAACAAAGCCGAACTGGGTAGGGTCCAGTGTTTAGAGGTTCCTAATGTCTCTTTTAATGAGTTCCATGATGATGTGCTCCATAACCTTGCAGACCAAGCTAGTCAGGCTTATAGGGCGATAGTTCCCAGGGTCTGTTTTAGCTCCACCTTTGTGGAGTGGAATAACTGTTGCTGTGCACCACTCTATGGGTATGTAGCCTGTGGAGAGGCTGAGTTTGAACAGTGTGTTTAGATGAGGGGTTAATTCATCTTTGAGCTCATGTAGGACGCAACCTGGGACAACGCCCGGTCCCATTGATGCTGTGTTTTTGGCTTTGGAGAGGGCTATTTTAACCTAAGTGTCTGTGATTTCAGGGGCTCTACATTCTTCTGGTATGGTTATGGGCCCTTCTGGTGGTGAGGGTTGTGAAGTTTGTGCTGAACCTGTCTGCCAAGATGTTGGCAATATCGGTTGGTTCAGTGTATTTTGTGCCATTCTGCACTAACTCCGAGCAGATCTGAGCACTGCCACTTAGATTCTTGACATAGCTAAAGAATGCCTTGTAGTTATCTTTGGAGTCCTTGGAAAGTTTTCTTTCAAAGCTTGCCTTGGACGATTTTATGAGGGATCGAAGTTTCTTGCTGATACTGATCAGGGATGTCTTCCCTTCTTGGGATTTTACTCTTTTCTGTACTAGTTTCCTCCTTTTATTGTGTAGTTTGTTTATGGCAGGAGTCCACCAGACTGGTTTCCTTTTCTTGGAGGAGTGAGTCTTAGCTTTGTTTGGGATAGCATGATCCATGCATTCTTGTAGGTGCCCGTAGAGTGCATTAGTAAAGGATTTTGCAGTTTGGACAGCATTATCCTTTAGCATGGGGGCTTTGAAACTTTCCACCTCCACCTTAAGTAACGTGAAGTTTGCTTTTGAAAAGTTTTTCATGGTGGTTTCCTTGTCCAGGAGTGGGGCGGAATGTGAATATCCAAAGTGATTTGTTTATGGTCAGATCTAACCAGCGAGGGGTTGATGTCCGATGTAGAACACCAGTCACCTATGTTAGTGATGACCAGGTCCAATATGTTGCCACCTCTGGTGGGCGTGTAGACCAGTTTTTTCCAGGATGTTTGAGTTTATAAATTCTAGGACATGTTGGGCAATGGAGTTAGTACTTGAGTAGTTCTCCCAGTTAATGTTTGAGTAGTTGAAATCACCCCAATATTAGGGTATTGGTAGGACCTTTATGCTACCCAGTCTTTCCAGAAATGTGGAATGAGGGTCCTGGGACATGGTGGGTGATCTGTAGCAAGCTACAATTTGAATTGCAGTTTTGCTTGTTGTTAGTTGCATGTGGATAATCTCTGAAGCATCGTGCTGTGCCACTAACCTAGAGGTTTTGGTATCCTTGATGAATATGGATACTCCCCCGCTTTTTGTATTTTGGTCCAGGTTCTGTGGCCAAAATGTATGGTATGAGTTGTAGCCTGGTAGTGCTGAAGTGCTCTCTGGAGCCTTAAACCAGGTTTCTGTTACTGCACATATATTGATTTTCTCCATACTGAGGAGTGCCTCGAGTGCGTGCATTTTGCGGTTTAGACTTCTAGCATTGAGTAGTATTACCCTCAGATTTTTTTTACTTGTGCTATTTACGGCAGTGGGTTTGTCTGTTGAGCCTTGCCTAAAAAAGGCAATATGGGGGTGGCAAGAGCCTTGGCCAGTACTCAAAAGCCTAAGGGTGACAGGTGCAAGCCATCTCTAGTGAAGCAGCGCGGCTTGTCGAGCATGTCATCCCAGGCAGACAGACACTGGAGCCCCTTTGAATGACACCAGAAAATTAGCCAATTGTTGAAATTGATAATTTTTTCTTTATACTGTGGTATCATTCTTGGTGAGGGCAGGATGCTACTCAGGGTCAGAGTCATACTGGCCTGGGCTATGTGATCAGAGAGCTCTTACATGTCTCTTTTCATGTAGCCCAGGGAGGTACAGCTCAGGTCATTCACACCAACATGGACAATGACAGTCGTATTTGTACTTGTTCTGGAGTGACCTGAGTGCTTGTGTTATGTGGCAGATCCTAGCACCCAACAGGCAGCTAACAGTAACCTTCTCCTTATTCAGCCTAGTGAGTGGGACATCAGTGTGCCTGACTATAGAGTCACCTATTACTAGTATGTTGGGCGTATTATTTTGCCTTGAGGGCTGTGATTGCGTGGCACACTGGTTTTGTGAAGTATGTGTTTCATGGTTTGTGTTGGGGGATGGAGGCTGCTTGGATTTCTGCTTTGGAGGGCTCTGTTGCTTTTGCAGATTTTTATTTAGAGCCTCCGAGTATGTTTTCATGTATTTACATGTGTTTTTTACTGATGCTGGTTTAGATGCAAGTATTTCCCTTCTCCTCTTGACTGTCTGATCTAGTCTTGGGTTGAGAGAGCTTAGCCTCCAGTTTGGCTGTATAATTGCATCTCTCACATGTATTAGTGTTTGGTGGTAGGAGGAGAGGGTTGTCTGTGTACATGAGGCAGTTGTTACATTGCCTCAAAGTGCCCAGATTCACCAGTTGGACTGGAGAGCACACCTGAAACTGCCCTTTGGACATGCCTGGATAGGTACAGTAAACTGTTTTACTGAATGGCTGGTAAGGACAACTAGAGAGACTTGTCCTTCTGTGGTGCTAGGGTTTATAACTGCTTGCTATGAGTTTTGAGCAAGTGCTGGGCTGAGAAATGAATGGTTTGAGTGCTTAAGTTGAAAGTCTGTCTAGTTCCAAGGGAAAAAGTGAAGAGGAGACTTTGTGGAGCCGGGAATAGTTATACCCTGGAGCGCAAAACTGGGCAAATGCGTTTTTTATAGCAGGGAAATGAAAGAGATAGAAATTAGCCCAAAATGGCCAATAAACTACTACTTTCTGACCTGAAATCACTCCTCCAGGGACAGATATGCTACTCAAAGCTCCCCTCTCTGACAGATGAACAGAGAAACTTCCTTCTATCCAAGTAAGGTATGGGCAAGCACAGAGATCTGTAACACAGCTCAGAATTCAGCACTAACCTGAAAACTATATATATATTTATTTTATTTTTTTTTTTCAGAAAATAAAGCAGATACAATCAAAAAACACTTTAAATGCGCATAAAAAGATGCTTATTGTTATATATCTCAGTTCATAGTATGTAAATTTGAAGAGCTGGTCAGTAGAGACTTATTCAATGACTCTAATAATATTTTCAAAACAAAATGGTTATATTTTAACAAAGAATGAACATGACTCTCTCAGTAAACTAGCTTTTTCTGAAAGATATATATTTTAAATGCTGATAATGGAGGGGTTATTGTTATTTGGCAGAATGATGCATATTTACAGGAAGCGTATAATCAATTTAGTGACTTCTAGATTTTACATGAAGTTATCCTTTGTTCTCACAGCAGTTTTTCAACAGTGAATAGTGTTTTTCACAATACAATGTAGTTTTGGAGGTAATTAGCAAGGAATTGTAGTGTGAACTTATTATGGACTCACTGCTTTCTTATCAGTTTTATATTTCCCTAAAATCCATAAACATGGCACTAATATGCCTGGGTGTCCTTTTGTTTCTAGAGCTGAGTCCTTAAAGGCATCTACCTCTCTTTTTTTTCTAGAAAAATGTTTTTAGCCTTTGATGCCCCACATAAGAAGAAAGACCAAGGACACTACAGAATTTCTTCAGCCGACATCAAATACACCCTGAAGGGTGCTGGTACTCAGGTACGCCATATGCTCCACATCTACCAATATACACAACATTGTTATGGATTAGACGCTATTAGGGTCTGGTTAGATATTGTTAATGTATGCACTTTAAATTTTACTATATCTTTTAGTAGTGCTTACAGAACTGGTACTTGCTAAGAACATCTTTTGATTTGGCACTGATTGGTACCTACAGATATGAGGCAAGGCAATGGGTGCTGCCTTCACACCATTATATGCTAATCGCTTCATGGAGTATTCTGCCACTGACAGATCTTTCTTAAAATCCATTGGTATGTTGCCGGGATACCCTAATGATTGCTGAGAAATAGGGAAAGGAGAACTTGCTAAACTTAATTTTTTTTTATAATATTTAAACAATATTACATTTAGTACACAGTTTATATCAAAAGCTTAACTATTTAATATTATTTTTTTTGGATGTGATGGTAACAAACACATTGATCATGACTTTAAACACAGAAATCAACAGAAAGCCATTAAATAAGAATTTGATGTGATGGTAACAATAGCCTTGAATGGGACTTTAAATACTGAAATGAACAGAAAGTCATTTAGTACAAATTGTAAACTTCCTGCAGATAGCTCCCTCCTCAGATATATTATACATACCATGTATATATATATATATATATATATATATATATATATATAAAACATGGCATGTTTGGGTTTTATACAGTGTTACTGAAAAGGCATATAACATGGCATCTTACCCAAAACTCACTTCTGTCCATCGAAAGATGGCTAACTAGTAATAAACTCCTCCTTAATCCCAAAAAAACTAAACTTCTGCTCTTCTTCCCTAAAAACCTACAACATTGCAAAACCACCTTCTCAGTCACCTCTCTCAACAATACTGTCATCTTAGTTGAAACCCATACTAAACTCCTTGGTGTTGTTATTGACAACCAACTTAAGTTTGACATCCACATTTTACAAGCCATCAAAAGAACACACCAAAAACTAGGCCTACTATATAGAAATAAAAAATACCTAACTAAGGAAATAAAACAAGCTCTTGCATAAGCATTTCTGCTACCCACTCTCGTCTATGCTGCACCTGTTCTCACTAATATACAAACCGGCCTCCTGGTCAAACTAGAATTAACCTACAATAAAATAACTAAATTTGCAGCAAATCTTCCTTACCGATCCCACCACTGCACTGCCCTACAAGATCTTCAATGGCCAGAAGTTCATAACCAACTCTTCCTCCCACAACTCCACCTCACTAACTCCATTCTTGCAAATCCCTATCACTGCCCTTCCCTCTCTACTCTAATATCCCCATAATCCCCCAAATGTCTTTGCAGCTCAGATCAACATCTCCTGACAGTGTATAAACCCACTAAACATACTGGGAAACTTCTTTATAGTCATTCAGTTGCTAACACCTGGAATAAACTTCCTCCTAACCTAAGAGCCACCACAAGTAGCTTCTGTTTTAAAAAAAGGCTAAAAGAATTCATGCTCAGACAATGGTCTTGCCTCTGTCTGACAGCAGCTTGACCTATTTCAGCCCTTTTCTCTCTTCCTCCGCTGCCTCTGTAATTATTACATCTTTGGTCTTGCATCTTCTTGTGCTAGCTAGTTGTATTTTAGCTAACTGTTAACTGCACCCATACTCTCTGTAAATTTTAATCCATATAATGTTCTATATACAAGTCTGTGTTCAGTACTGATGTAAATGTATATTTTGTTATTGTTTCTAATGACTTACACACCACTGGTGTATTTTATCAAGACGTATGTTTCCTTTTTTATGTTGGAACTTTTCTCCTTGGGCTTCTGCCGAAAAAGGGCTTCATGCCTAGTCAGACTAACCCGGTTAACAAATATCAAATAAATTAATCTTTGGATTTTATACAGTGTTACTGAGAATGCATATACCATGGCATCTATGGATTTTATACAGTGTTACTGAAGAGGCATATAACATGGTATGTTTGGGTTTTATACACTGTTACTGAACAGGCATATAACACAGCATCTTTGGGTTTTATACACTGTTACTGAACAGGAATATAACACAGCATCTTTGGGTTTTATACACTGTTACTGAACAAGAATATAACACAGCATCTTTGGGTTTTATACACTGTTACTGAACAGGAATATAACACAGCATCTTTGGGTTTTATACACTGTTACTGAACAGAAATATAACACAGCATCTTTGGGTTTAATACACTGTTACTGAAGAGGCATATAACACAGTATCTATGGGTTTTATACATTGTTACTGAGCAGGCATATAACACGACATCTTTGGGTTTTATACACTGTTACTGAAGAAGCATATAACACGGCATCTTTGTATTTAATACACTGTTAAGAACACAGGGGGTATAGGACCTATGGTATTATGGAGACCAAGATTGCAGTAGATAAAATGAATAGGGTTGAGCTTTTACAATACAAAGAAAAGAGTAACCCTAGTGAGAGTACAGTAAAATTTATTACAATGTATGGTAGCAACTCATTTCATGCCAGATGTATTACTAACAAACACTGGGACATGCTTAAGAACAGCTCTCTCCTTGCTCTACATTTAAATGACAACTGTAAATTTAGTTACAGGAGAGAAAAAATCTAGCCCAGATATTGGGCAAGAATAAATATGGGAGTGCCCAGAGATATCTAAAAATATTTCTATGGGTTTTTTAGGTGTGGCACATGCACATATTGCAGGGCAGTTAATTCTAGTACAAGTTTTTCTACTAAAAACAGTCATAGAACATTTGAAATCAGGCATCATATTTCTTGGATCACACAAGCTATGATTTCTATTGCACTGGATCTTTTCACGTGGGAAAAACCTTTACTATGTTTAAATAAGAAATCAGTGCACACAAGTGATAAAACCCGCAAAAAAGAATTTAGTACACTCTTTAAAACACACACATAAACAACAACTGGCTATCTTTGTATTCCTGGACATAAGTATGGTAAAAAATTCTAATGCAATGAATTGAAAACAATGCACTCTTGGACAAAAAGAAAAGTTTTTTGGATTATAAATAGTGAGGCTCTTTTTGCACCAGCATTGAGTGAACACCTCTAATGGGAGCTTTTGTCGATAGATGTATAATTATCACAAAAACATTTTAAATGCAATTTGTTTGTTTATTTGTTTTGGATATTACCAGATACTATATCTGTTTATGTCCCCCATTCATACTTTCATACTAACTTCTCTTTTGAGTCACATGCTTTCTCCAGTGTTATTAGTGGGCATAGATAGAGTAATATAGCAATAACCCACGTCTGGGTGTGGGTAATGCTGGATTTACCCACGGTTGGTGTGGTTTGGTCATGAGGGCGAAGCCTGAGTGGCCAAACAAAGCCAACCATGGGTAAATCCAGCATTACCCACAACCAGAAGTGAGTTATTGCTATTATACAATGACATTATTTAAGAAAAAAAATAATTACTTTTCTTAAATAATGGCATTGTATAATGCCTCCTTGCTGCCCTTCCGCAGCTGTCTGGTATTCTGCGGCAGTTCTGATGTACTGCGCATGCGTATGCCTACCCAGTACATCAGAGCTGTGGGCAAAAGCAACAGAGAAAGCAAGATCTCCGTTGCTTTTTACAAACTGTTTCGCTATATTAAATAGGTTTAACATAGCGAGACAGCTTTAAAAAAAGCAACGGAGAATCTCCGTTGCTTTTTTTAAAGCTGTCTCTCTATGCGACAGTGTGAAGCAATGGAGATCTTACGTTCTCCGTTGCTGTAAAAAAAGAGTTATAGTAATGAAAAAAGTCCGGGTGACCGGACCTTTTTCCATTACTATAACTCTGATTTACAACGTGCATGCTGACCAATCAGCGTGCACGTTTTTGAATATTAATGGAGGGTTGTTGTATAATCAACTGTAACAGTTTGTGAAATTAATGCACTGGACAAAACCAGTAAGGTTTTGGCTAACACCTGGGATAAATGAAAACTTCTTATGGAACTTTTGCCCAATAGATGTATAATTGTTGTCGCAAAACATTTTAAATACACTGGCTTGTTTTAGATATTACCAGATACTATATCAGTTGATGTTTTTTTCCCTCCCCATCATCCACTTGCACACACACTTCTCTTTGATTCACAGGCATTCTCCAGTATTAGTAACTCCTTTTTTTCAAGAAAGATACAAAACATCTCAGTGAAGGTGTTCTCGTTATTTTGGTATTTTTATTTATATACTAAAAACAGTTTAATGCAGACATTCCTGTTGTCTGCTTGTTTTGATTATGTGATATTTACTTCGTTATTACATTAACTTCTCTATTGATTTGTGGAAGGATAGAAACTATTTAAGACAAGGTTTTCTTATCATTTTTACTGCTTATTTAAATTTGTATTATCAAAAACAGTTATTTCCTATGGTACTTTAATGAAAACAGCATTCTTGTTGTCTGCTTGCTTTGATCATTTGAAATGAATTTTCTGTAATGAGGAACTCTGGTACAAAACTGTTTTAGATACTCATGAAGTTGTACGTGAAACCAGTTTCTCTACATGTTGTTCCTACATTAAATCACTTTTTTACCGTAGCTATCTACTGAATTCTGTAATATATATATATATATATATATGTGTGTGTGTGTGTGTGTGTGTGTGTGTGTGTGTGTGTGTGTGTGTGTGTGTGTGTGTGTGTGTGTGTGTAGAAATATGTTCATTTGTCAAACTTACTACCTACTGGATTCCAAGAAACCTGATTTGCATAACTCTGTGTTGATATTTTCTACTTCCCATATGTGTATAAAGATTATTTCTGAAACAAGCTAATAACCAACTTGTTAGGATTCCAAAGTGAAGTTTATTCCATAATCTCAACAGGCATTCTGCAATTTATCCATCATGTACAGTAATCATTTCTTTGAATAAACAGGAACCACCTCTGGTTATCTCCTTGCAGCACATGGTCCTGCTAAGCAAGTTTAGAAAAAGTCCAGTGAGGTAGAGGTAAATGGTGTTGTGATGAAATAATATAAATAGATTTCCATAAATAAAGCATGCTTCTACTATTATTTTTCTTTGTTATATTAAGTCTCAGTTTGGTTAATGACCATGTCCTCATTTTCTCCTACTGTCTATAACAGTATAATCCTTGTATCTTCATGCCG
Organism: Protopterus annectens; assembly: GCF_019279795.1. NCBI lineage: Eukaryota > Metazoa > Chordata > Ceratodontiformes > Protopteridae > Protopterus > Protopterus annectens. The sequence goes on from NC_056745.1 coordinate 74,217,475, forward strand.
ATACATTTAAGACTTAACCATGTATCTTTGTATCACTGTTCCCATCAAAGTGCCAAGTTCACACTGTTTCAGTTTGTTTCCTGTTGTCTAAACATATGGCTGTGAGAGGCCTACTACAGGTGTTAGCAACTTAGTAGCTTGCAACGCATTCACTCAAAAAAACAAGCACTCAAACTCCTACTAGCCTGATCTCCCATTTCTATGTAGCCCACCCAACAGCTGACCTTATGAATTTTATAGCCCTGCCAGAACCCTAACTCTAACCCTGAAGCTAACACAAGTTCCTAACCCAAGTCTTTGATCCCCACCCTAAAACTCCCGTCTTCCTACCTAACCCTAAAGTTGCCAATCGCTCTCCAAACCTAATTTCCCCAATAGCTCCCTAACTCTAAACATTCCCTGCTTCTCCCTAACTCTAAATATTCCCTGCTTTTCCTTAAATCTAAACCCCCCCTTTTTGCTCCCAAGACGTAAAACTCCCTTCCCCATTCCCTTCCACGCGGCTGCCACACGTAACTCACTTGAACAAGAATAATGTGTTTGAGTAATCTGCGGCAGCTGCATGTCTGAACTCATATTCGTGGTTGAATGCACGCTGCAGCCTACACTACACAAACTACAAGATGGTCATGTACATGACTTTCACATAGTGGGTTTTGAGCACTTGTAACGTTTTTTGAGTACTTATAGTAGAAATGGTTGTGAGTTTATTTGATGGGGAAAAAATCTTTACACTTTTTGCACTAAAGCAGTTGTGCTGCACATGTTCACCACAGCCACAAAAAATCTCTGATGTCTTTCTGTAATTGTTTACAAATTTTGTTGGAGACTATCGCACTGTCTCTGTTGTTTCATTCATACTGTGGATTTGTCCATCTATCATTACGTTGACAAACTGCAGTGATGATGGCCCTACACAAGAATGGCCTTATCACTAACCTGGCAAACTGTAGACTCATTAGTCTGACTAGTCTGATTCGCAGGGTTATGAATCCCATCATATCTGACCTCATCAAACTAGACACAGGTCAGCTGCCTTTGCTAAATGGAGTTCCTGCCTACTCAGTTTATTTAACTTTTAAGAGAAAGTCACATATTCTTTTCACACAGTATATTTGGATATGGCCAAAGCATTTAAGTAAGCTAAGTGCCTTAAAAGTAGATCCATACATGATGAGATGGATAGCCAGCTGACACCTCTTCAGAAAGTAGGAAGGTAACTAGTCATGTGCCCCAGTGCTCCATACTGAGAACCCTCTTTTTGGAATCTACTTCTTCAATCTCCAGACTGTGAGTTAGGACCTTTGGTTAACTACATTTTCAGAAGATTCAAAACTGAACATAATTGTCAAATCTCCCTCTAATACCAATTTATTACAACACAAACTAATCCTTATAAACAAGTCCTGCAATAAAAAAGGGCTAAAATTACATGTGAAAAAAGTATAAGATTGTAACATTTGATAAACAATTCTCTCCTTTAACATACAATATAGCCAATACCAATGTCAAACTTATAACTCTCAACCATTTAGAGCAAGAAATCTGGACAAAGCCAAAAATATTTTTTTTTACATTTTTGCAGGAGGGCATGCCCCCCTGCACCTACCACACCCCCTGATAATTAAATATACCAACTCCGAGATTGCACTACGGCAAGGAAAATGGTAAACATACTGTTCTGCTCTGTACGGTGATCTACATTTAAATGGTTCGAACTTTCACAACTTTGATCTTATGGTCTCAACCATAAGAAATTCGAAGTTGTGAAAGTTCAAAATGTATAACTAGACCCAAATAGGGACACTTTTTAAATGTCACTCTTAAAAACTTACGGAGTTGGAAAAATAACAGATTTCTCATTAGCATGAATTTTCTGAAGGATATGAAGTCTGAAACTCAAATGCTGCCATTATTTTCTGATTTCATTCCTCAATGATTTTCCATTGAATTTCCAGAAAATCACCATTTTATGAGAAACAGACCAAAAATATGAGGCAAAAAAAAAATCAGAAACTCGGATTTCTATTTAGAAACAAAAAATACCTGACCAATGACGCTAGGCACTCTCTTCCCTCTGCCTTCCTCCTTCCCACCCACTGTATGACTCAGCAGTCATGACAAACCTGCAATCATCACTAAAGTCCAAGCTTGAATTTACCTACAACAAAATTGCCAAGTTCACTGCCAACCTCTTCTACAACTCTCACCATCACCTTGCTCTACAAACCCAGAATAATTTCTTAATTTCCCAGCTCCTTCTTTCTCATTCCATTTTAACAAACCAGCTTCCTGCCCTGCCATTTCCTCCCTTTTATCCACATATACCCCCAATCGCTCCCTGTTCCCTAAATTTGTCACTCATTGAAATCTCTAAACCAAAAAAAAACTGTAGGCCAGCAACTATACAGTTACTCAGATGGCACTGCCGGGAACAAAATCCCACTAAACATCAGAACCCTAACCAACACTTACAACTTCAAAAAGCCTTAAAAGAAAACTTTTTTAACTCATGGATTTACCCATGTACTACCACCAACAAACTCCTCCCACCTCTCCCATCCACCAAACTCTACCAGAATTCTTCTCTTTCCTAACTGAGGCCCCCCCTACTAAGAACACCCCCCTTCACATACCTTCTATCACTTCTCTATACCCTCACTACCTACCTGTAATAGTATTTCCTCCCTTAGACTAATTTTCTTATGTATGATCCATACATGCTGATTCACGACAGCTACTTAGGTACTCGTTCAGTCACACAAATGGTACTCGTTCAGTCACACAAATGGTACTCATTCAGTCACACAAATGGTACACCTAAATTGTACTTCCTTTCTTTCCCAACTTCAGCCAACTCCTGTGTGTCAAATGTCTCACAAGTCCAACTGCTCTGTCGTTTAGTCTGTACATATGCTTATATTTTAATTCATGTTAAAAGACTGTCGTTTTATCACACTGTTAATTAATCTATTATTTAATAGTTTATAAGCTCTCCATTCTGCTCTGGTAATTAATCTATTATCAGATTTTTAGGTAAACTTTATATTCTATTTTTAAATTGTATGTAAGCTTTGTTTTCTACTGACATGAAATTTTAACTTCTGTAAGAGGCTTTTTCCCCTGAGACAGTGCTGAAAATCAGCCTTGGCTCAGACAGACATTCCCGGCCAACAAACATCAAAATAAAATAAAACAGAATAAACATCTGGATGTTCTGCTAAAATCTGTACAATTGAAAGGTATGTGCCCCTCCTATGTGGACCCCACCAGTCATCTTATGCTGTTTTGTTTGTCCTGATATGTGCATTCAGGTCACCCATTATAAACACCAATTTATGTTGTCCTGCTTTATCTAGTAGGTCCTGCAGCTGCTATCTGAATGTATTTTTCCTAACTATCACAACCTTGTTGTGGGGCATACGCTGAGATTAGAAATACTGCCCTATCATTACACTGGAGTCTGATTGCCTTGAGCCTGTCACTAAATCTGATGACATCTCTCATTGTCTTCTGAAGCATCTCCCTCACCACAATTCCCACAACATTTCTAGCCTGACTTCCTTCTGAGTAGTAGACTCTGGATCCAAAGGCAAATGCTTTGCTGCTCTGCCCTTCCATTTTATATCCTGGATACACAGGATGTCCAGTCTTCTCCTTACCATCATGTCGTCCACTTATAAGTTCCAACATGTCAGTAAACCAACACTGACTGCAGCAGTTTAGTTCATGTTTGGCAGGTTGATTGGTTTTACATCCAGCCTTCACTCAACAGAGCTATCCCAGGTAACTGAAGTTGACAAAAACCCAAACGAACTTCGCACATAACGCAGATGCAACCGGGCAAAAAGCAAACTCAAAATCTAAAGAAGGAGGCCAGCACCAAGAGTGATACCTGAGTTTATTCCAAATCACAAACAGTAATGAATCAGTCCGGTTTCGGCAGTTTTTCTTCATCAGTGATTGCCATCTTAATTGTCTAACAATCTACATATGCATGCAGCACTACATATCAATCAAGTAGTTAAAGAGACAGTAATAACAAAAACTGAAAAAGTCTCTATAAGTTAAGCATAATATATTAATGAGCAATTAAATTCTTAATTATTTACTGTTGCTATTCCAGCTACAGGTGGTCATTAAGACCAGGGGAGCAAAGAACCCCTAGCCTTACAATCCACCTCTTTTCTTTATCATTCAAGATACTGTCCCACCCTAACTTGTTCAATCTGTCACCCACTATCTTGTCAATAATACAAAAGTGAAATATAGCTGATTAGTGATCACATACATGTCTGTAAAGTGCATTAGTCATTCATTTGTTTCTGATATCACTTAAATGTTCAGACATTCTTATTCTGAAAGGTTTAGACATTTGCCCAACATAAAAGGATGAACAGGAACAGGTGTCCAAATAGACCACCCAGTCTGTTCCATAATTAGCAAAATGCTTAATCCTATAGACCATTTGAGTATTTTGCTAGAAAACTCCTTAGATTTAGACATGTATCTACAAAAGGAGCAATGTCAACAAGAGAATGACCCAACTAACTTGTCCCATGTATTCGTTAGTTGTTCCATAGAGTGACTTCCACCCTTGGATTTATAATGATTAAGATAGGACCCCAGTGTTCGTCCCCTACGATATGAAAACTTGCATCTATCCGTAAGGAGACTTGATAGTTCTTGATTTGCCATAATAATATTCCAATTTTTATTAATGGCATTTCTGATGGCATGAATATTTCTACCATAGGTCATGACAAATCGAATACAATCCCCTGAGGTGCGAGTTTTTTCTTTATACTGCAATAACTCTGACCTATCTTGTCCAGTAGCCCAATTACTAGCTGAAAGAATGGTTCCTGGTTTATAGCCCCTAGCTCTAAATCTATATGTCACATCATTCTTGTGATGTTCATAGTCAACATTGGAGGAGCATATCCTTTTGATGCGTAGGAATTGTGACTTGGGAATATTCCTTATAATATGGTCAGGGTCTAAACTGGTCGCCTGTAAAAGACTGTTATATTCTGGGTATTTGCGGAAGACCTGGGTCGACAGGGTATTATCTTCAGTTCTACAAATTTTGACATCAAGAAAATGAATTTCTTAATGATGCATATTAAGTGTAAATTCAATCCCCACTTATTTTCATTAAGGTGTTGAACAAATTCTAAAAGATATCCTGTGCCTGCCCGCCAAACCAGCCAACATTCATCTAGGTACCACCACCAGATGTCCATCTCACCCTGAAAAATGTTATGTGAATTATCATATATAAGGAATTCCTCCAAATAGCCCATAAAGAAATCTGCATAAATGGGGGCAAAAGATGCTCCCATAGCAGTACCACGGACCTGCCAGTAACATTTCTGTTGGAAATAAAACACATTTTTTGTGAGGACATGCTCTGCCATATAGATTAATAGTGTGTTAAAGCCTGGTGAATAAATATTTGCTTTATTAAGCCAATATTCTAGAGCCTCCAGCCCAGCCCAATGTGGAATGTTAGTATATAAGGCCTTGACATCCAATGTACACATTATCCAATCTGGTTCTAGTTGGGTGTCACTTAACATCCTGAGGAATTCTGTCATATCTTTGATCCTAGATCTGACTATAGTCAGAAGGGGCTGTAAATATTTAGTAAGGAATCCTGATAAGGGTTCCGTAAGCGAGCCCATACCAGATACTATTGGTTTTCCAGGTGGTTTTTGCAAATTCTTATGGATCTTATGTAACAAATAAAGTATCTGTTTCTGAGGATCTTCAACTGTAAGGTGGTTTAGAACTGACATACTAATGATACCTTCCTCAGCTGTCAGCTTCAAAAAGGAATCAATTTCCTTTTTAAAGCGGCTGGTAGTGTCTAGATGCCTTGGCGTATAATGTATGGCATTCTGGAGTTGTCCATGGGCCTCTGATAAATAATAACGCATGTCCATGACTACAACTGCTCCTCCTTTGTCGGCAGGAATAATGACTACATTATGATTATTTCTTAGTTCCCTAAGGGCGTGTTGTTCCACCATAGACAGGTTGTGACCCAGCATCCGATATTCATAACCATAAAAATGTAGATCTTTGAGAACTGATTGTTGAAATATAGAGACATATTTATCCATCGGAGGCTGAAAAGCGGATTTTTTGAAATGAAAATCAGTAGATATTTGAGAGTCACCCTGCTGACCAAAATATAATTTTAAATTCAGCAGCTGACAAAATGACAAAACATCTTTCACAACACTGTCTTCATGGACATAAAAACCAGGAACATATGTTAATCCCTTGTTAAGTAGTTTAGTAGCAGTTTCAGATAATGTTACAGAAGAGATGTTAAGTACATTTGAACATTCTGCTATTTGGGAATTATCATTTGTAACAATGTTTCCAAATTCTCTACATTTGCAATGATAATAATAATAATAATAATGATAATGATAATGAGTCCATGCTCAGCTCCAGTAACAGAGGATGACAGGTTATATGAGGAAGGGGCACAAACACAGCATGATGCAACCATGTCATTTGTTAAAATACTGTCCTCCTTCTATGAACGGTCAATTCAGACCGATATTATAGAAACCCAACGTATTTGTGAGGAAATCAGGATATATGAGGGTCAGACATCATATCAAGAATGTCTTCATAAACCATCCAAAGACCTATTAGTAACAGAGAAAAATTTAAGTTGGAAACTACACAAGTTTCACAGGGATTTGATGGATGATGAACAAGGCAAACCTTTTGGTATCAAAAAGAATGTTACTTTTTCTGATGGGGACTATACGGTGGCTAGACCCAGAAGGAAGAGACCCAGATCTATTTTAAAGAAACCCAAAAATGATTATAGCAGCACCTCAGGGGAGGAATCCTCTGTTACTGAAACTGAGCATGGGTTCACTCAGGGGTCCCCAGCCCATAAGAAACAGAAAAATGTTGACCACCCTTTAGGCCTAGGAAACACAGAGGTGGGAGAAAACATTGCAAATGTGGAGAATTTGGAAACATTGTTACAAATGATAATTCCCAAATAGCAGAATGTTCAAATGTACTTAACATCTCTTCTGTAACATTATCTGAAACTGCTACTAAACTACTTAACAAGGGATTAACATATGTTCCTGGTTTTTATGTCCATGAAGACAGTGTTGTGAAGATGTTTTGTCATTTTGTCAGCTGCTGAATTTAAAATTATATTTTGGTCAACAGGGTGACTCTCATCTACTGATTATCGTTTCAAAAAATCCACTTTTTAGCCTTCGATGGATAAATATTTCTCTATATTTCAACAATCAGTTCTCAAAGATCTACATTTTCATGGTTATGAATATCGGATGCTGGGTCACAACCTGTCTGTGGTGGAACAACAAGCCCTTAGGGAACTAAGAAATAATCATAATGTAGTCATTATTCCTGCCGACAAAGGAGGAGCAGTTGTAGTCATGGACATGCGTTATTATTTATCAGAGGCCCATGGACAACTCCGGAATGCCATACATTATATGCCAAGGCATCTAGACACTACCAGCCACTTTAAAAAGGAAATTGATTCCTTTTTGAAGCTGACAGCTGAGGAAGGTATCATTAGCATGTCAGTTCTAAACCACCTTACAGTTAAAGATCCTCAGAAACAGATACTTTATTTCTTACCTAAGATCCATAAGAATTTGCAAAAACCACCTGGAAGACCAGTAGTATCTGGTATGGGCTCTCTTACGGAACCCTTATCAGGATGCCTTACTGAATATTTACAGCCCCTTCTGACTATGGTCAGATCTAGGATCAAAGATACGACAGAATTCCTCAGGATCTTAAGTGACACCCAACTAGAACCAGATTGGATAATGTGTACATTGGATGTGACGGCTTTATATACTAACTTTCCACATTGGGCTAGGCTGGAGGCTCTAGAATATTGGCTTAATAAAGCAAATATTTATCCACCAGGCTTTAACACACTATTAATCTGTATGGCAGAGCATGTCCTTACAAAAAATGTGTTTTATTTCCTACAGGAATGTTACTGGCAGGTCTGTGGTACTGATATGGGAGCATCTTTTGCCCCCATTTATCCAGATCTCTTTATGGGCTATTTGAAGGAATTCCTTATATATGATAATTCACACATCATTTTTCAGGGTGAGATGGACATCTGGCGGCAGTACCTGGATGACTGTTGGCTGGTTTGGCGGGCAGACACAGGATATCTTTTAGAATTTGTTCAACACCTCAATGAAAATAAGTGGGGATTGAATTTACACTAAATATGCATCATTAAGAAATTCATTTTCTTGATGTCAAAATTTGTAGAACTGAAGATAATATTCTGTTGACCCAGGTCTTCCGCAAATGCCCAGAATATAACAGTCTTTTACAGGCAACCAGTTTACACCCTGACCATATTATAAGGAATATTCCCAAGTCACAATTCCTACGCATCAAAAGGATATGCTCCTCCAATGTTGACTATGAACATCACAAGAATGATGTGACATATAGGTTTAGAGCTAGGGGCTATAAACCAGGAACCATTCTTTCAGCTAGTAATTGGGCTACTAGACAAGATAGGTCAGAGTTATTGCAGTATAAAGAAAAAACTCGCACCTCAGGGGATAGTATTCGATTTGTCACGACCTGTGGTAGAAATATTCTTGCCATCAGAAATGCCATTAATAAAAATTGGAATATTCTTATGGCAAATCAAGAACTATCACATCTCCTTACAGATAGATGTAAGTTTTCATATCATAGGGGACGAACACTGGGGTCCTATCTTAATCATTATAAATCCAAGGGTGGAAGTCACTCTAAGGAACAACTAACGAATACAGGGGAGAAGTTAGTTGGGTCATTCTCTTGTGGACATTGCTACTTTTGTAGATACATGCCTAAATCTAAGGAGTTTTCTAGCATAAATACTCAAATGGTCTATAGGATTAAGCATTTTGCTAACTGTGGAACAGACTGGGTGGTCTATTTGGCCATCTGTTTCTGTTCATCCTTTTATGTTGGGCAAATGTCTAGACCTTTCAGAATAAGAATGTCTGAACATATAAGTGATATCAGAAACAAACAAATGACTAATGCACTTTACAGACATGTATGTGATCACAAATCAGCTATATTTACTTTTGTATTATTGATAAGATAGTGGGTGACAGATTGAACAAGTTAGGGTGGGACAGTATCTTGAATGATAAAGAAAAGAGGTGGATTGTAAGGCTAGGGGTTCTTTTTTCCCCTACTCTTAATGACCACCTGTAGCTGGAATAGCAACAGTAAAGAATTAAGAATTTAATTATTCATTCATATATTATGCTTAGATTATAGAGACTTTTTCAGTTTTTATTACTGTCTCTTTAACTACTTGATTGATATGTAGTGCTGTATGTATATATATATATATATATATATATATATATATATATATATATATATATATATATATATATATATATATATTGTTAGACAATTAAGATGGCAATCACTGATGAAGGCAAAACTGCCAAAACCAGTCTGATTCATTACTGTTTGTGATTTGGAATAAACTCAGGTATCACTCTTGGTGCTGGCCTCCTTTTTTGGATTTTGAACTCAAGTTGACAGCCAGCAGCTTACTGAACCAGGGATGCTGGGCTTTATGGCAGGCACACTCTGACCAATAGGGGCACATACACGCCACCCACCAATAGCATGCGTCCCTGACATAGATTGGAGTAGACCAGGTCCCCAACCCACTTATCACCAGCAAATACCCATCCCTATTTGGTGACATTAGTCAATCACATAGGCCATATCTTACACCGTTGAGTGGCTATCCATACCATGCAACACAGTCTGTGATCCATGTTCTCCTATCTTGAGGATACTGCACACCACAGTAGATGCCAAAATCAGTCAGTCTATACAACTCTTCCCCCTATAGGACACCATCTAGAGTCTGTGCTGCTGCCCACAACTCAGTTCTTGCAATGGAAATACTCAACACATTTTTGGCAGGTGCGAGGAACCCCACAAAGACACAGGGAGACCATACAAACTCCATACAGGCATTGGCCAGAAGACAAAATCAAACCTTATATCTTGTGCTTGGAAAAGAAATACCTTAACCCATTATGGCAACTGGAAAGGCTTGAAGTGATATCTGTTTACTCTGTTTCATACAGGATCTTGCAGGATGATCTATGCTTTGCACTCCCCTCCATCAGGAACCTCTTTCTCCTTGATCTGCTGCATGTTTGCAAGTAAATTAGTTCCATTTATACTAGAACTGGGGACTTAAATCTCCTCTAATAGATAAATACAATCCACTAGAGAATCAGATTTATTACCCAACAACTACCCTACCTCTAGAATGAGCTTCTTCTGCAACTAGACTGACATCATAGCATCCAACAGATCAAACCTGGGGTACTCATAAATTTTCACTGGGGCAGATATGCTTTCAATGGCTATTGGCAAGGCATAAATGCCTTTGTGAGTTAATTGCTTTGTATTTCCTGTGATCCTGTGAACCATGTTTCCTTTAAATGAGACACAAAACATTGCAAATCTAATATGTCATCTCATCAGTATCATAATTGTAAGACATCACTGTACAAAAAAATACAGAGTAAAGCTAGAGAGAATACAGCAATAGTAAATGGAGAAACAAGGGAACAGAACAGTCCCACCTCCTAACCTTATCTTTAACTGAGAAATGACCAGTGCTTCTGGTTAACTATAGTTAGACACCAAATACTGAGCCAGCTGTTAGTTCTGAGGCCCTTTCAATCACTTTGTAATGAAGTTGACATAGATCCACATTTTGTGTCTAGGATTTTAGATTGATCTTACTGGCCTGGTATTTTGAAAGACATAAAAAATGTTGTGCAGTGTGCTCAGACTGTCAAAGGACAGCACCAGCTTATAAAGAACCATTTCATACCATCATGATGTCCCCTTTAAACAAATAGCAACGGTCATTTTTATTCCGCTTGTAAAATTGAGTAAGGTGCATCAGTATGTCTTAGTAATTATTGATTATGCAACAAAGTATCTACGAGCAGTGCTTAATGAAGACTCGATGCAAAGTCTGAAGCAAAAGAACAGTTACTGTTTTTTAGAGTAGGAATTCCCTGAGAAATTGTTACACATGAAGGTGGCCCATTCATATCCAGATTAATGCATGACCTTTGTCAATTGTTTAAAGAAGAACATCTAAGGATTTCTATATACCACTCACAAACAGGTTATCTGAGTGCCATAACAAAACTTTAAAGCCTATTTTGCAAAAGACAGTACAAGTAAATCGGAGAAACTGAGATTAACTTAACAAAACTTTAAAGTCTATTTTGCAAAAGACAGTACAAGTAAATTGCAGAAACTGAGATTAACTTAACAAAACTTTAAAGTCTATTTTGCAAAAGACAGTACAAGTAAATAGCAGAAACTGAGATTAACTTAACAAAACTTTAAAGTCTATTTTGCAAAAGACAGTACAAGTAGATCGGAGAAACTGAGATTAACTTAACAAAACTTTAAAGTCTATTTTGCAAAAGACAGTACAAGTAGATCGGAGAAACTGAGATTAACTTATGCTGTTCTTTTTGCTTTAAAAGAAGAACCTCGACTCAATTAGATTCACGCCATTTGAACTGCTGTGTAACAGACATCGCTGAGACTTGCTAGATTTTGCAAAATAAACCTGGGAAGAGGAACTCTTCCCTTTAAAGGTGTGACAGAGTATTTGTCAGATCTGCAGCATTGGTTAGGAACTATAATGTGCATAATAGGAGAACAAATGGAGAGAAAACACAGGACAAAATGGAAGGCAGATAAGAAAAATATTCATCTCTGGGAGTTCAAACCAGGAGACAACATACTTGTGTTTGTACCCACAAACATAAAATCAGAGACTCTTGGCATTGCCTTGAGAGACTGGGCAAATACAGGAATGCAAATAATTATACTTTTCTGACCATTGATGTAGTAAATATATTTACAGTAATTCTCCATGACATTGGAACAGAAATGTTTAGAGAGAGAGCTTGATCTACATAGGTAAAATGTACCCAGAAAAGATCAAAGTATTAGTGGAATTTATGGAAATAATTCTTACTAATAATTTTTTTGATTTTCGAAGGAGAATTATTTCGCCAAATAGCGGGAGTAGCTTTGGGAGCAAAATGTGCTCCCATATACGTTAATTTAGTTTTGTTAGAATGGGAAAGGAAACGTTTTGAATTCCAAGTACAAAGAAAAAATTCTGTTATATAACAGATTTGTGGACGATATTCTGATTCTGCAGAATGGGGATGAAAAGGAAGCACGGTATTTTGTTAACTATTTAAATGGAACAACTAATGCCTTAAGGTTTCCTAGTAACTGGAAACTAAATGAAACTGACTATTTAGACATACATTTGACCAAAGCAGAAGGAGTATTGGAAAGTTCTGGGTTTAGAAAACCTACTTTTTCTAACACCTTACTACACTATGGTAGTAATCATCCCCAACATCAAAGAAGAAGTGTTATTAAGAGGCAGACAGTAACAATATCGAGACTGACCAGTGGAGAAGAAGCCTTTAAGAGAGAAATGTTTGATTTGATAGGGTTATTTATTGAAAGAGGCTATCCCCTGCAATTGTTGACTAATATTAAAAAAGAAGTTATGCATAAGAGAGCATCATCTTTTGCACCAATTCTCACCAATTCTCAAGTTAGAAAACGGTTTAGAAGTAAGAACTAAGGAAAATGCTAAAATAAATGTAATGGTCATTCGGTACAATGAACAGGCCTCTAAAATGGTAGACATTATTAATAAATGTTGGGAATTATGTTTTAAAAATGAGATGTTAAATAAACTTGGATCAAAACCACAAATAGTGTTTAGGAAGGGTAGGAACATCAAAAATATTCTGGAAATGAAAGAACAAGGACATAAAGGAATTTACAAGTCTACTATGTCCAAATGTGGGGCTTGTAGAATATGCAAATATATTAACAATGGCCCCTATATTACAGTTGCAAGTATTGACTTTTCTCTACAATGTCCAAGTAAATGTAATTGTAATTCTTCCATGGTGGTATATGTAGCTACCTGTCTTACTTGTCCTGGGTTCTATGTATGGAAAACTACCAGGAGATTAAAAGATAGAATTGGTGAACATTTAAGGGCCATCAATTTAAGGCTGTTCATAATGCTTTGTATTTGCACACTACAAAATGTTCCAACTTTAAGAAATTCATCTTTTTTATAATTGACAAGGTTTTGTACAAAGAAAGGGGTGGAGATGTTAAAACTCTATTAGAAGCAAGATAATCCAGATGGCAGCTATGTTTGAAAGCCATGGTTGCACCTGGCCTAAATTATTATATTTCTGTCAAACCATTTTTAAAATTAAAACATAATCAGATATCTTAATTATTAAGATGTCAGTGATTTTACTGATGTTAGTAATGATTTATAGGAGGTTTGATTTTTTTGATATGAAGAAAGTATTTGGATTTATGTATATTTATGTTCTATAAAAAGTGTCCTTTCTCTTTTAAATGTTAATAGTTTAAAATTGGTCTCACAAACTGATTGATTGTCTGTATAAATCTGATGTATTTAAATGAATTTTATTACTAGCCTAGAACAACTCTGAAGAAGCCTACTTGTCTTTCAGGTGAAAGCGCTTAGTTGTTTTAGCCTTTTAGTGTAAATAGTGTAAATAAACATGTTTTGCTTTTATTTTTGGTTGTGGCATTTTATTTTTAAAGTTCGTGTTTTGGTCTTGTTGGCCATTTTGTTTTGTGTTATACTTGTGTTTGTACCCACAGATAAAAATAAATAATTTTGCAGAAAGTAGAGTGTCTGACAAAAATCAAGCCAAACCCCATTAGTATGATACTACAAAAGGCATCCACACAGATGAAACACAGAAAAGCTTACAAACACACACCACAAATGATACTGCACAGCCTACTAATTTATAAGTGCAATCTTTAATTAAGTAAATATGATAAATAGCTATTGCATTCCAGGATGTTGTTGTTAAAGTTCACTGATCAGATGTACATCTGCAGATAACTCTTGTTGAAAGTCTGCATTGGATTCTTGTCAGTCACCAGAATGTAACTCTCTAGTGTTAGATTGGCTTGACCTCGTCTCTAAATTAGGTATTACTATAACATAGGCCATCCCACTGTACAAACAGTTTAAAAACTGCTAATGAACAAAGAATTATTTTGAAGTGGTTGCCTTGGTAACTTAAGTCAGATTAATGCATTTGGCACAAGCTGTTAGTCATGTGTCAGTTAAGTATAAGATTATTTAAAAATAAGCAGCCTAAAGCAATAAGTTGCAAAGCTTTGTATCTCAGCACACCAAATTATCAAAAGTCTAATTATTCATTATTATGGAAAATGCCAAAATTGCACATAGTGACCCCATTGCAGTTTAACCCTTCAGATTTTCTCATTAGGATTCTTAAAGATTCTGCTTTGTTTCTAGTAATATTTATCATTGTATAAAAACAGGTTGTATTTTGATACTCTACAGAATGCCACAAACTATGTGGTCAGGTGGTCTGTGGATTTTTATTATGGGAAGTTAGCTATACGGTATCCTTGCTTTCCCACTTTTTTGTGTGGGGATACAGCTACATATATTCTGTATGAGCTGTGTGCAGAGATACAGCTACATATAACATGTATGAACTGTCTGCAGAGATACAGATACACATACTAGGTATGAGCTGTGTGCAGGGATACAGCTACATATACTATGCATGACCTATGTGCAGGGATACAGCTACGTATGTTATGTGTAAGCTATGTGCAGGGATACAGCTACATATAGCATGTGTAATCTTTGTGCAGACATACAGCTAAATTTTATTTATTTATGTATTTATTTATTGCATTTGATTACTGGGAAAGTCCCCTGGGCCTGACAAACCCATTTTCAGTGGAGGCCCGGGGAGAAAAGCTTCACAGTTATATATACAGAAAATTTTGAAACAGTACAGTAATAATTATTTGTGGAGAAAAAGCTCTACAGTTGTTTGAACAGACAGAAATTTTAAAGACAGTACAGTAATCATATATAACTAACATTATAAACGATACAGGGAATAACAGACATTTTTGGGACATAGCAACCACGTATTTTTGTTCAATGAAGTGAGAGTGAGAGATCTGCAGAGGTGAAAGGCAGCGAGAAAGGCTGACATTCTGAAATAGTGATAGTTAGAAGAGAGAAAGGATAGGAAGGGAGAGAAGTAGAAGTACGTGGCAGAGTGCTATAGGGGAAGGATAGGAAGGGAGAGAAGTAGAAGTACGTGGCAGAGTGCTATAGGGGAAGGATAGGAAGGGAGAGAAGTAGAAGTACGTGGCAGAGTGCTATAGGGGAAGGATAGGAAGGGAGAGAAGTAGAAGTACGTGGCAGAGTGCTATACGGGAAGGATAGGAAGGAGAGAAGTAGAAGTACGTGGCAGAGTGCTATAGGGAAGGATAGGAAGGACGTGGCAGAGTGCTATAGGGGAAGGATAGGAAGGGAGAGAAGTAGAAGTACGTGGCAGAGTGCTATAGGGGGAGCAGGGACAGTAAGTTGGGGGGTCAGGTTTTAGGGTTGTTATAGTTAGGGTTATATATACGTTAGGGTAAATATACAATGTATGAGCCATGTGCAAGGATACAGATACAAATACTATGTTTGAACTATGTGCAGGTATGCAGCTACATATATTATGCATGACCTATGTGCAAGGGTACAGCTACATATATTATGTGTAAGCTATATGCAGAGGTACAGCTATGTATATTATGTGTAAGCTATGTGCAGCTATGTATATTATGTGTAAGCTATGTGCAGGGGTACAGCTATGTATATTATGTGTAAGCTATATGCAGAGGTACAGCTATGTATATTATGTGTAAGCTATATGCAGAGGTACAGCTATGTATATTATGTGTAAGCTATATGCAGGGGTACAGCTATGTATATTATGTGTAAGCTATGTGCAGGGGTACAGCTACGTGTATTACGTATATACTACTGTATGTACTGTTGATAATCAATATCTTGTTATTGTATTAAAGCCAGCAACCTGTAATGTTGTTTACTATTGCTGCAACTTTGTATCTCTACTTATCATGTACATGATGTGGAGCTTTTCTCCCCGGGCATCCGCTGAAAAAGGACCTGCATCCAGTCAGAATTTCTTGGTAAACAAATGTAAATAAATAAAAATATTATGTGTAAGCTATGTGCAGGGGTACACCTATGTATATTATGTGTAAGCTATGTGCAGGGGTACAGCTACTTATATTACGTATAAGCTATGTGCAGGGGCACAGCTCAATATACTATGTATGCAGGTACATAGCTACATATGCTATGCATGAGCTGTGTAAGGGATACAGTTACATATGAGCTATCTGCAGTGAAATAGTTACATATACTATGTATGAGTTATGTGCAGGGATATAGCTATGTATTTGTATGAGATAAGTGCGGCAATTCCTCTTATATATCCTGTATGAATTACGTGCAGGGATACAGTGATGTATAGTATGTATGAGCTAAGTGCAGGGAGACAGCTACATGTACTATGTTTAAGCTATGTGCAGACACTCACCCACATATGCAATGTATGAGCTATGCACAGGAATACATTTACATATGTTATGTATGAGCTATTTGCAGGGATACAGATACATATCAAAGACATGACCTAAGTGCAGGGGTACAGCTACATATAATTAGTATGAGCGTTATGCAGGGATACAGATACATATTCTATGTATGAGCTATGTGCAGGGATACAGATACACATACTATGCATGACCTATATGCAGGCATTAAGCTACATTTACTATGTATGAGCTATGTGCAGGTATGTATCTAGATGTACTATGTTTGAGCTATGTGCAGTGATACAGCTACATATAGTATCATTCAGCTATGTACAGGTAAGTAGCTACATATACCATGTTTGAGGCATGTGCAGTGATACAATCATATGTACTATCAATGAGCTATGTGCAGGGAAACAGCTACTTATTCTCTGTATGAGCTATGTGCACAAATACAGCTACATACAGCATGTATGAGCTATGTGCAGGGAAACCACTACTTATTCTATGTACCAGCTATGTGCACAAATACAGCTACATACAGCATGCATAAGCTGTGTGCAGGAAACAGCTACTTATTCTATGTATGAGCTATGTGTACAAACACAGCTACATACAACATGTATGAGCTATGTACAGGGAAACAGCTACTTATTCTATGTATGAGCTATGTGTACAAATACAACTACATACAGCATGTATGAGTTATTTTCAGAGAAACAGCTACTTATTCTATGTATGAGCTACGTGCACA
The DNA here is from genome assembly GCF_019279795.1 of Protopterus annectens. Lineage (NCBI taxonomy): Eukaryota > Metazoa > Chordata > Ceratodontiformes > Protopteridae > Protopterus > Protopterus annectens. The sequence continues at coordinate 74,234,840 of NC_056745.1, forward strand.
AATACAGCTACATACAGCATGTATGAGCTATGTGCAGGAAAACAGCTACTTATTCTATGTATGAGCTACGTGCACAAATACAAGTACATACGTGCAGGGATGCAGCTACATATATTATGTATGAGCTATGTCCTGGGACAGCTACATGTACTATGTATGAGCTATGTGCTGGGAAAAAGCTACATATAATATGTATGAGCTGTGTGCAGGGATACAGCTATGTGTACTATGTATGAGCTTTGTGCAGGGATACAGATACATATACTATGATGTATGAGCTGTGTGCAGGGATGCAGCTGTGCATACTATGTATGAGCTGTGTGTAGGAATACAGCTACATATACTATGTACATAGCACATAGTACAGCTACATGTACTACGTATGAGTTAAGTGCAGAGATTAATCTACATATACTTTGTATGAGCTATGTCTTGGGACACAGCTATATGTACTATGTATGAGCTATGTCTTGGGACACAGCTGTATGTACTACGTATGAGCTATGTGCCGGGACACAGCTACATATACTATGTATGAGCTGTGTACAGGGATGCAGCTACATATACTATGTATGGGCTGTGTGCAGGGATGGAGCTACGTATGCAATTTATGAATTATGTGCAAGTATAATTTACTAGTAATCACAACACAAATTAGTATATGAACCTAAACTGTATTCCAAGGCAAGAATCTCCATCTACAGCACAATTGAAAAATACATTTCATTACACAACTGCAGAACTCTGTTTACCTCTTCCAAACTGCTGCACAGGTGCTGCTGCGCCTTTTCTCAGTGTGAGATTTTGCAATTAAAACGAAGGCATGACTGTGTAAGCTATAGTTATATAACAGTTTGCCTTGTACCTATTCAAATTAGAGGAGGTTCTATGTTTCTGAATCGTAAAGTGTATGGGTGAGATGACATACAGCTGGGCTCTACTACACAATCCTAATATCAATGTGTGTTTTAGTACTTGTGCATCTATATACTTCAACACATACTCATATGTGTGTGTGTGTGTGTGTGTGTGTGTGTGTGTGTGTGTGTGTGTGTGTGTGTGTGTATATATACTGTATATATATATATATATATATATATATATATATATATATATATATATATATATATATATATATATATGTGTGTGTGTGTGTGTGTGTGTGTGTGTGTGTACTGTATAAATATATATATATATATATATATATATATATATATATATATATGTTTGTATATGTGTGTATGTATACTGTATGTATATGTATATATATATATATATATATATATATATATATGTGTGTGTGTGTGTGTGTGTGTGTGTGTGTGTGTGTGTGTGTGTGTGTGTGTGTGTGTGTGTTTGTGTGTGTGTGTGTGTGTATACAGATAGATAGATAGATAGATAGATAGATAGATAGATAGATAGATAGATAGATAGATATAGATATAAATATAGATATAAATATACAGAGAGATATAGATGGGAGCACATATTTTCATCGCATCCTCATGTTACTGAATAAGATCTCAGTGGACATAAGCCACTAATAACACATTTTATTGAAAACAATCCCAAATACACTAAAACAAATGAACCCAAAAATGGCAGACTTCTCCAGTTCTTTAAATGTCTTTATTCACAAAGGTATGAGCGGTTTCGCAGACTGTACTGCTTCATCAGATACAAACAAGAATAAAAAAAGACTGCATTAAATACTCCATTAAACAAATCACATGATTAATTTCACTTAACTCAAAAAAGACACAATCCTAACAATACATAGCAATATGCACACTAACTAAAAATATATAAAATAAAATAAATAAAAACAATGTATCTAGTGTAAATATAAACTCATTTTAAAAACAGTAGCTACACAAATACTCTATACTAAGTACTGCTACTTCAACTGCGTGGGCGCCTACTCTTTAGGTTTAATGGGCACCCTGCCATTCATCCCATGCCCATAGTCGCTTCTGAGCCTTATTATCCATTTGGCTAATTGGCTTCAAGTTGTTCAGTAGTTTCTAATATCACCACATATGGCACTCTCAAACACTCTCCCAATAGCTATAAATAAGAATGTGTGTGTCAAATCTGTCTCCAAGACATGTCTAGAAAGGGCACTATTTTGGATGCCCTTACTAATATGATAAACATGTTCTTTTATGTGATCATGCAGGGCTCTATCTGTTTTCCCAATATAAAATTTAGCACACACTATGGAAGAAGCTAAATAAATTGTGTTCTGAACTATAGGTTGCATATATATTAAATGTATATTCTTTCTTTTGATCAGGATGTAAAAACACATTGGTAGTACTTATATACTTGCCACAGGGAAATGTTCTCTTATCTACTCTCTCAGTTCTTTGAGTTTTAGGATAGCAAAGACGGTTCTTAAAAGATGTCATCTTTTTATATATAAACCTTGGTTTATTATCTAAAATTCCTATAAGACTTTCATCAGTCATTAGAATGTTCCAATGTCTCTCAATAACTCCCTGATACCTAAAATTATCATGTTGAGTGTATATGGAGTGTGCTTTTTACTTTTATGAATGCTAGTAGGTTAATTGTTTATTGGATGGTTATTTAATTTGCTAATTTCTTAATTACTTGATGTAAGAGTATTTAAACTCCATGATACCTAACATTATCATTTGCATAAAACATGGGTATTCTCAATTTCATATCCTTACCAAGATCCTGTGGCACTACTGCCTCATTTAACTTAGTTATTCGGTTGGAAAACTCATTTCATCAAAACACATTTCATAGAAAACCTCCTACACAAAAAATATACCATCAAAAACTATTTATTTCAGGAATGCAAGCCCCTGCAGCCCCCATTTGCCCATACCTGCCTAACCTATATGGGTCTACTTCATATGAGCGAACGCTCATATGAACAAAACCCATATAACCAAGACAACATTACCAAAAAGTCAAATAATTGAAACCTTAAAAGAACAACATCCAAAAACTTGAAAAGCACTTACTGGAAAACCCTCACCTTCCAGAAACAAACACACACAAAACAATAACATACACAGCTACAGCACCATACCACTACTAATCCCCCTATAATTTTACACTACATTAAAGCAACATGACAAAAATATAACTACACCACCATAACCCCTGCACCCCCCCCCCCCGTAACTTAATTATATCAACTCAGAGATCACACTACCTTGTACAAAAGGGCATATTTCCATCCACGTAGCTACTGGTGCAGCAGACTGCAGGTCAGTAACTGTTTCAGGTTTTTGGATGTCGATCTTTTAAGGTTTCATTTATTTGACCTTTCAGTAACGTCGTCTTGGTTATATGAGTTTCGTTCAAATGAGTGTTCATTCATCTGAAGGGGACCCACCTCTATATATATATATATATATATATATATATATATATATATATATATATTTGGGTCTACTTTTAAATATCTAAAACCCATAACAACTAATTTCATAACACTGAGACCAGAACATCTAAAACCCAAAACATCTAAAACCCATAACATCAAATTTCATAACATCTAACACTACAAATCACAAGAAAATAACACCCCCTCCACATATAATGACACCAAACTACCAAACACACTTTTTACTACGTTTCTGCATTGGGCCAAGCCCCCATGCGCCCCTTATGTGGGAGGCTCCGCCCCCACAACCCCCATAAATTAAATATACCACCTCCAAGATCTCACTACAGTGAGAAAAAGTTAATTTCCCAACCCCACTGTATCAAGCCCCCCCTGCAGAAATGTAGCAAAAAGTGTGTTTGGTAGTTTGGTGTCATTATATGTGGAGGGGATGTTATTTTCATGTGATTTGTATTGTTAGATGTTATGAAATTCGATGTTATGGGTTTTAGATTTTTTCGGTTTTAGATGTTCTGGTCTCAATGTTATGAAATTAGATGTTATGGGTTTCAGATGTGGGGACCCATATATGTATATATATATATATATATATATATATATATAGAGAGAGAGAGAGAGAGAGAGAGATGTATATACACATTAACTCCACAGTCACACAACTATTGGGAAAAGAAATACTACAACACATAGTGAAGTAAGTTGGTGAACAAACACGTACTTCTACAAATCTGCGGGTCACAACACATACTGAAGTATAGAAAGAACCAAAAAGGCTACCACAACAGTTAACATAAATTTATTAGTTATAATAAATGGATAACCACTTTCACGTAACAATGCTTCTTCAGATCAGGATCTGAAGACACATAGTTACTTGAAAGCACTTATCCATTTGTTTTAACTAATAAATTTATGCTAACAGTCATGGAAGCCTTTTTGTTTCTTTCTATACTCTATTATTTTTCCGATTTGGGCTTTCGTGTGCTGGCTAGCCATTTGTTTCATTGTGTAACATATATTGAAGCAGTGTGTTGGTGAACAAACACATACTTCTACACCTCTGGGCTAATGCTAGCCCTCCCCAATCCACACATACTCTGGTATACTCACTAACAATGGCTATGCTCAAAAATACTAATCTGTACATGTCTACACTTTTCAATGAATTGTGTATCTGTGAAATGTGTTTATAGTTACTTATCTCCACTGAGTTCATATTCAGTGAAATGTGGATTTGAGGAAAACATTTGCTCCCATATATATATATATATATATATATATATATATATATATATATATATATATATATATTGACTTGGGTCTACTTCTAAAGACCGAACCGACGATTCCCCGACACAGAAATCACCGACGCCAGAAAACCAACAACACACAAACCCGACAACGCAAAACACCGAACACCATAACACCAACACACGGAACGTAAACAACACACTACACTACATAGCATACACACTAGCCCTGACCCAAACCCTAACCCTAACCCTAAGGTCCGACACTATCGCACACTTCACCTACCTGCACCCTAACCCTAACTCACTTACCCACCCCTATCCCAAGTTCCGACACTAACGCACACTTCACCTACCTGCACCCTAACCCTAACTCACTTACCCACCCCTAGCCCAAGCTCCGACACTAACGCACACTTCACCTACCTGCACCCTAACCCTAACTCACTTACCCACCCCTAGCCCAAGCTCCGACACTAACGTACACTTCACCTACCTGCACCCTAACCCTAACTCACTTACCTGACCACTCCTACCTCCGTCACTGTCGCACACTTACCGGGTCGCGATCACACATTACCCTTGTCAGTCTTTCCGCTGTCGGCAAATCACCCTGTCGGTATACGTACCTGTCGGTTATCTGGTGTCGGTGATTTCTGCGTCGGGGGATCGGCGGTTCGGTCTTTAGAAGGGGACCCATTGACTTACATCAACAGACTCAAATATCGGCAGTCAAAACAGTCTCAGCATGTGCAAAACATTAATTTAATAAATAGAATAAAACATATTTTTTTGCAGGGAGGGTAGCCCCTCATGCACACCCCTCCAAATTCTGAGATCACACAATGTCCACAGAAGAGCATGTTTCCCAAATTAGAAAATTATGTGATCTCTCATACCTGCAGCCTGCCGACCATCTGTGTAGTCGACCAAATTTTGTTTGGCTCAACGAGGATTCTGCAATATTAAGTTGCTCCATATATATATATATATATATATATATATATATATATATATATATATATATATATATGGGACTACGACTGCTGAGCGAAAGCTCATTTCACTGAAACCAAAACAGGCAAGCAGACTTTCACAAAAGTGTGTTTTCACCGAAAATGAACTTTCGCTAAAGTGAGCTAAAAAAAAAAAGAATGACAGAATGGCTGTTGTTCAGATTGCAGTACAGTGGGGATAAAGGAATATTCTGTTTCCCCACTGTTATGCGATCTCGGCATGAGAATATAAAAGTAGGGGGGCACAGCCCCACCACATGGGGGGTGCAGGGGGGCTTACCCCCCCTGCATAAACGGGTTTACTGTTTATTTGCTTTTTTTAAATGTTGTGTTTTGTTTTGTTTTTTTTGCAAACTTTTGCGAATAGTGCTTTTTCTGTGAGAAAACACTTTCGCAAAAGGGTGCTCAGCTGTTTCGATTTTGTTGAAACATGTTGTCGGTAATTAGTCCTAGATCTCTCTCTCTCTCTCTCTCTCTCTCTCTATATATATATATATATATATATATATATATATATATATACATATATATATATATATATGTGTGTGTGTGTGTGTGTGTGTGTGTGTGTGTATATAAAACGAAACCCCAGAACACCAAAAAACATGTGACTTTACAAAATACACATAACACACAAAAACACACACACAACTGCCCCACACTACTAACAAAACACCCTACACTAATGATAGGCAGGGGGGCAAGCCCCCCTGCACCTCCACACCCCCCTACTTTAATATTCTAACTCTTAACTCAACAGGCAAAATCCACTGAAATGCTGAAAGACCTCTGTGTCTTGGGAAAACCACACAACTGTTCCAATTAAACCAACGACAACAAGCAGCAAAATAAACCATTTTCAGAATGAAAATAGGGCTTGAACAATAAGAATATTTAAAAATAAAAGCATTTAATGAATCCAAACTCCAAAATAAGTTAAGCGCTTTCACTTGTACAATTACAAGCTTCATCAGAACACTGAAACTATAGTCAAAAAGAACTTTAAATAACTTTTTTGGCGCCAATTCTTTTTAAAATCTGTCCTGCTGATTTAAAGACATACACACTCATTTACTAACTCAAACCTACTGCTAATATAAATTACTGTAGTACATACATGTGTAGTGTTATTAGAATTGTCATTGCTAAAATTATTAAAAATTTCCTACAAACATCAATTTCATTAACCTAATATGTGAACTAAAACATGAACTAAAATATTAAACTTTAAACACAGAGAATATGAGCATTTCTATTTAACACTCCTAAGTCACTAACTTACTGCAAAAAACATGATGGGAAAAAGAAGAAACAAAATTGTTACACGCATCATTTCAAAGCCAAAAGTGGCTTAATGGATATGGAATCATTCAAACCTGGTGGGGTAGAGGCATCTGTAAATATTTGCCAACATAATTCTTTATATGAGAGTAAACCTTTGAAGTCTCCCCCTCTTTGATCAACCTGCACACTATCAACTATGCCAAAGTTGAAAAAGTGACTATCACCATGTTCTTTAATATGTCTATATAGCGCATTTTTGTCATCCTTTCTTCTAATGCTATATAGGTGGGAATAAATACGTCTATTAAATCTCCTTTCAGTCTTGCCTATGTAGAACCCAGAACAGGTCATACATATAGCAAGATAAATGACCATTTTGGTTAGGCATGGAGTCTGATCGGAGTCTGATTGGGAAACCTCCTTCAACTCACCCCACAGTCCGGAGCATTGTGAATTGGCCACGGTCAAAGCTGAAATTACAGAACTGACGGGGGAAGTGAGTAGACTCATATCGTTGCTCAACCATTTCAGCAGCATTTTTTCTGACATTCGTACTGATGGCGTTGGGTCTAACAATTGTCAGCATTCTCCTTCGGCTGCCAACAATAGTAAAAGCAAGGTTTCTGCACCATCAGTGCTTAGAGATTTTAATGGCAGCAAGGAGGAGGTAATTAGACTATCCAATGTTTCTACTCATACTACAGGTATACCGAATGGGCAAGGGACCTGTACTAAGCAGATTGTACTTAATGGGCAAGGGATAAGTACTAAAACAATTAAATCCCGTGATATACCCACTGCTCTGCATTCAGCTACTCAACGCAGCAATAGCAGGTTGGGTATATCGGATTTCACGTTTGATTTCTCTTTCGGCGACACCGAAGAGGAAGCTAAAAGAATTGGCACTAAACCGAAGCGAATGAAACCACTTTATACTTATGCTACCACGGCTAAAGGGGCTATTAAAACTAATGAAGTTATGGACAAAAATACTTTGGACAAAAATATTTCAGACTCTAAAGGAAAAATAAAAACACAGAATATAGACCCTATTAAAACATTTTTGCAGAAAAATTGTCTTTTTGATAACTTTCACCCTAGTGTGGAAGCTAATAGGTTACATACACTGAAGGATATGTACCAAGGTACATTAAAGGATTTTATATACACTTTGGGTAGAAAGTTGTCTCAGATTAATAATATTAAACTAGACAATGTTTATTTATCAAAATGTATAGAAACTAAAATAGTCCCGATGGGACTTAGATTTTTTTAAATACCCAATGGGATTGGATGTCACAGAGAATATTACACAAGAATTCAATAATTTTTTTGATCAATGTGGTTTAAAGTACATGTCATAACTTATTAAGAAGAATTAAATGAATTGATTAGGAATGACTTACTTTTTTTCCCAATGGGAGAAATTGTATGTTAAGCAGTTCTCTAATGCAGAATTTACTATACAGAAAGTGTTTGGTCGAAAGATGAAAAAATTTCATAGAGATTTGGATCAATGTAAAAATGGGAGAGCCTATATGTGGGACAAGAATAAATACAAATATAAAGGTGAAACTCACTCAAGAATAGATAAGGCTAACTCCCAGCAAAGTCAGGAAACAGCAGATAATTTGAATTTTTTATATACAGAACACAGGGAGAGGGAGAGACATTGGGAAAGGGGGAATTGGAGAAGACAGAATTATTACCAACATCCAAGACATCATTAACTGTACACGATTATGGGAGTCCCTATGGAGACAGTGGAGATATGGTAGATGATTTCAGTTATGATGATGGTATTATACATAATGGCGTAGTTTCCACCTACAGGAATTTTAATATATACAACTACACAGGGTATGAGCTAACTACGATTCACTTTGACCTGTTGTCTAAAGGGATTAAATATATCCCAACTAAAAAGTTCAGTTTAGTTGACTGTGTTGGTGAAGTCAAAAGGTATGTCAGGAAACTGAATTTGGCTATTATGTTTAAAGATACTAAAGCCTCAGTTAAATTAAACAAAACTGACATTACCTCCCAAGTATTAAAAAAGAAGAGTACGTTTATACCCCCGATGCACCCTACAATATCTATGTACGACAAAGTGGTCACTCGACAGATTTATCAGTTAAACAAACAGCTTGCAGGATCTCATTTTAAGTCTAATTTGACTTTAGAAGAACATAAGGTGCTTCAGGAATTAAGGAATGAAAAAAGTATTAGAATTATGAAACCTGACAAGGGGGGGTATAGTCATTTACGACAGGTTGTTATACTCTTGTAAAATACATGATTTGTTATACTCTTCAGGTAATTATTTAAACATTTCACTTAACGAAATTAACATCGCTTACAGAAAAACTGACGTGTATAGAGGAATTTTTAATTGGCAACAGGATCAATGATGACATCTATAAGTTGATTAAAGTAGAATATCCCACTTTAGCTACCATAGTGGGCATCCCGAAGATACATAAAGGATTGGATGACCCCCCTTTTAGACCAATAATATCAGGGAGTAGATCTAAGACATTTCCTATGGGTTTAGTGATTGATACATATCTTAAACATGTATATGGAAAAATACCACACATAGTTAAAGATTCTTGGGAATTCCTAAAAAATTATCCCGTATATTTATCCAAAAATGATATTCAGTTTGTGACCATAGATGTCATAGATTTGTTCTCCTGTATACCTAAGGAGTGGCAGATTAGAGGCATTTGCTTGTAGTATTAGGAAATATGCAGACATCCAGATATGATGTCTTTGGTCTTGGACCACAATTACATCTTTTTTGAAGGGGAATACTTCAGGCAAACCAGGGGCATAGCTATGGGAGTAGCATGTGCTCCCATCTATGCCAACCTGGTTATGCTAGAGTGGGAAGAGACCAATATATTTACTAGTAATTATATGAAATATATCAAATATTATTTGAGATATTTGGATGACATATACTTGATATGGGATGGCGGAGATATACTGTTGGACCAATTTTTGGAATATATTAATAAAAGCAATAGTTATTTGAAATTTACGTTTTCTAAAAATAACAAGGGTTTGGCTTATTTAGATACGCTAGTCTCTAGGGAAGACAACAAATTTACATCTACGATATATAGGAAAAATACATTTTCAAATAATTATTTAGAATATTCTAGCAACCATCCTAAGAGGCAATTTATGAATATTTATAAAGGGCAACTTATCAGAGCAGTCAGGATGACATCTGATTATATGGACATGTTGGAAGAAGTGACATTTATTACCTCATTATTTAAGGAGAGAGGTTATGATGTTAAAGCTATGTCCAAAGTCAGGAAGTATGTAATCAATGAGTGGGGGAAAAAATATACACCTTTATTGGGTGAAAGATATAACATCAGTAACAACAAGACAGTGCCAAATTCTGTTGCCAATGTGACAAATAATAATGTTAGTTCCTTTGACAGGACATGTATTCTGGAATATGGTCCACACATTGGGAAGGTCAAGAAAATTATGACAGACAATTAGTATATTATATTAGTAGATCAGGATATTGCACCTGTGTTATGCAAAGGTCCTAGAGTTGTCAACAAAATAGGTAGCAATATTAAATGTATTTTAGAGAGGGGTTATATCCACAAGACCCCCATATACAAAAATACATCTAAATGAGGAGCTTGTAATCAATGCCACACCATATTTCAGGGTGACAACTTGGTGTTGGTCAATTACAACCACACTAAAACCAAGTTTTGTGGTGGCAACTGCCTAACCAAAATGGTCATTTATCTTGCTATATGTATGACCTGTTCTGGGTTCTACATAGGCAAGACTGAAAGGAGATTTAATAGACGTATTTATTCCCACCTATATAGCATTAGAAGAAAGGATGACAAAAATGCGCTATATAGACATATTAAAGAACATGGTGATAGTCACTTTTTCAACTTTGGCATAGTAGATAGTGTGCAGGTTGATCAAAGAGGGGGAGACTTCAAAGGTTTACTCTCATATAAAGAATTATGTTGGCAAATATTTACAGATGCCTCTACCCCACCAGGTTTGAATGATTCCATATCCATTAAGCCACTTTTGGCTTTGAAATGATGCGTGTAACAATTTTGTTTCTTCTTTTTCCCATCATGTTTTTGCAGTGTTAGTGACTTAGAGTGTTAAATAGAAATGCTCATATTCTCTGTGTTTAATGTTTACTATTTTAGTTCACATATTAGGTTAATGAAATTGATGTTTGTAGGGAATTTTTAATAATTTTAGCAATGACAATTCTAATAACACTACACATGTATGTACTACAGTAATTTATATTAGCAGTAGGTTTGAGTTAGTAAATGAGTGTGTATGTCTTTAAATCAACAGGACTGATTTTTAAAAAGAATTGGCGCCAAAAAAGTTATTTAAAGTTCTTTTTGACTATAGTTTCAGTGTTCTGATGAAGCTTGTAATTGTACAAGTGAAAGCGCTTAACTTATTTTGGAGTTTGGATTCATTAAATGCTTTTATTTTTAAATATTCTTATTGTTCAAGCCCTATTTTCGTTCTGAAAATGGTTTATTTTGCTGCTTGCTGTCGTTGGTTTAATTGGAGCAGTTTTGTGGTTTTCCCAAGGCACAGAGGTCTTTCAGCATTTCAGTGGATTTTGCCTGTTGAGTTACTAGTTGTTCCATTGTTCGCTTTGCTGGTTAATATTCTAACTCTGAGATCACACTGACACACAAGGCAAACACACACCCACACAGTACAGTCCCTCACACACAGGCACGCACACACACACACACACACACACACACACACACACACAAACACACCACAGTCACAACACACACTTACACACAGCATTTCCCCTCACAAATACACTCACACACACACTTACCTACAGCAGAACAGAAAAAGCGCTAATTCAAACTCCCGTAACATTGGGATTTTGAATTTCATACTTTCAGTGTTCTGCGGTTTCATTGTTTTCGTGTCAGCGTTCCGGATTTCGATCTTCTGGTCTTTCGTCCAGCTCAAGCAGACCCATATATATATATATATATATATATATATATATATATATATATATATACACACACACACGCGCGCGCGCGCGCGCACACGCACGTGCATGCACACGCACACACACACACATATACATATAGATAGATAGATAGATAGATAGATAGATAGATAGATAGATAGATAGATAGATAGATAGATAGAGATAGATAGAGAGATATGGAGGTGTCTTCATGCACTCCTTTTTTTACTGCATACATAACTTTAAATTATCTCTCCCCCATTGTCATGCACATTGCCTCACTGATTCTCATAGATTTAACTCATGGATTTTATAGACATGTATTATACTTTTACTTTTAACTCATTGATTTTATAGACATGTATTATACTTTTACTTTTAACTCATGGATTTTATAGACATGTATTATACTTTTACTTTTAACTCATGGATTTTATAGACGTGTATTATACTTTTACTTTTAACTCATGGATTTTATAGACATGTATTATACTTTTACTTTTAACTCATTGATTTTATAGACATGTATTATACTTTTACTTTTAACTCATGGATTTTATAGACATGTATTATACTTTTACTTTTAACTCATGGATTTTATAGACGTGTATTATACTTTTACTTTTAACTCATGGATTTTATAGATGTATTATACTTTTACTTTTAACTTATGGATTTTATAGACATGTATTATACTTTTACTTTTAACTCATGGATTTTATAGACGTGTTATACTTTTACTTTTAACTCATGGATTTTATAGACATGTATTATACTTTTACTTTTAACTCATGGATTTTATAGACATGTGTTATACTTTTTCTTTTAACTCATGGATTTTATAGACATGTATTATGCTTTTGCATGATGCATGACTTCCTGTGTATATTGTACTACTTTTTATATTGGGCTTGCAGCTCAGCTACAATTTTACGTATTTTCAATGTTCATTTATGTGTAGTAACCTGTACTTGGGCTTTATTTCTTTGGTTCCTCAACAAAAGATCATTGTGCCCAGTAGGATCTTCTTGGTCAAGAAAATGCCTTCAATGAAATAATAATGCTTTCATATTCATAACCACTTCTTGTATGGCTTAGCTGTGTACTCATTGATCATCACCGTGAAATGATGTGGCTTCCTGCAACTCATATATTTGCATTAGTATAGGGAAGCACCATAGAAAAAAATGCTTTCTGGAATGGGGACCTAAAAAGCACGAGCCTGTGTCTTTTCTTGTGGAATATAGAGTGGCAGCTTGGTGCCAGAGGCCAGTTTCTGCCAGAGCACAGTGAGTTTGAAAACAATGTGCTATTTAAATGCCTTTCTTTAGCACATTAGGCTCCTTTATGTGCTACAGGCCAACTTTATTTCAGAATACATTGCTTTAGAAAATATTTTAATATGCCATTTTATGCCTGTCTCCAGCAGATTAAGGTTCCTGCATAAATGTAACTGCCACATGACCATTATTGCTCTGAAGGTCATTTCTTCTGCCTGAGGTCTAGTTTCCAAATGCTGTAAGCATTAAAAATGCCAAGTGAATTAAACCAATGACATGGTAAGTTGCTTGGAACACTTGTTTGTTACACCCTAGAGTCTGGAGAGTTATTTTGCATTATGGTTTACTTTGCAACATGCAATGGACAGTAAAATGGCATGTATTCAAATAAAGCTTTGTTAGGAAGTGAAAAATTAATGTTTTGTGCAGGACTAAGAGTTTAATCAGCCAGATGAAATAACGTAAATTAGTTGCAATAGCAAAGGAATAATCATCATGTCTGAAAGTGTTAAAAGTAAAACAAAACTGTGAACACAAAAGAAGCAGAGGAAGAAAAAAAGAAAGTCATCATCTGCATTAATGTTGTAACACATTTAATGTGCTGAGAGAAGCTGTCATTATTATAGCAATGAGTCAAACAACAGTCTTTGCATATTTTTCTTATAGACTGCCACTATATATATAAAAATCAAATATCTTCAAGTTGCTTGGCTTTACAGCATAGAAGGATAAAGCTATAACTATGACCTAGATGACTTGAATTTAAATAGCAGCCTGGATACAGGATGAGCCATGGGGAGGCTCAGCGTAAGTAATTTATGTCAGCTGTCCTACCCCGATAGGACGTTGAGGTCATTTTAGGTTGGATAATTCTCCCATGCAAGTGGAGGCTGGCAGATTACTAGTGGATACAGATTGGGGAATGTGGATTTGGTAATCCCAAGACAGTGGTGGCAGCTCTCGTGGGCATGTGTATATGACTACACAGATGTGAGGGGGGACATAGGGTACACTGTAGTGCTACAGTGATCACATCAACTACATAGTGGTAGGGATTAGGAACATGATAGAAACAATGACATTGCTGGGACACTGGAGAGAGCAGAAACGCCTACATGGTTGCCTAAATTACAACTCCCTCATAGCATATTTTATTTAACAATTTAAACAACTATATACAATATTTACTATCAGCTTGACATAAGTAATGGAATCAACAGTTCATAAAACATGAATAAAAGAAATAAAAACTACGTGAGTAAATAAATTACAACCCCCTCTAGTCAGACAGTAGCTCTTCACCCAGAATGGGAATATATTGGCACTGTCCTCTCATTGGTACTGTGTACAAGCTCTAATCTCCATTCATGTATCAGGCATAAAAAGCATCATGGAGAATTTTAATTCAAAGACCTTCCTGTCCTGGCCTCTACATATGTCTACTATTGCTATACTGACAGTATACAAAGTAACCTTTGTAACATCTGGTGTTCTTAACATAAATAGTAAACTGTTACACAAAATCTTATGTTGTCAACTTTATCAGCTTTTACTTTAATACTACAAAGTAGCATTCAGGAAACCAGAATAAATTATCTACATAAAGGAATGTGACATAGGCTACAGACACCCATATTTTAAAGATATGCCCATATAAGCTGAATCTCTCTTTCTTCAGAAGCTTACAATTTTCCCACATTTTGAAGAAAACAGTTTAACATAGATTAAAGGTTCCTAACAAATAGGTTTTATATTCTATCTATTTATCTGCATAAACAGATAGATATGGGATAAGGGTGTTTGATCGAAAAGACAGTTTGTCGAAAAAAAGAAAAAAACTGTTAAACCTGACTGAAAATCAGCTGATCGAACATTACAATCTTTTTCTATTTGAGATCACAAAGTAGCAAGGATTGGGGAAATTGCCCTTTCCTCACTATATTGTGATCTCAGAGTTGGTACATATAGTAAGTAGGGAGTGTTGGGGTGAAATATGTTTGGTAAACTTTTTGTGTTTTTGATCACTTGTTATTTAAGCATTGTTTCGCAGTCATTTGTGTTTCAGTGTTTGAGGCATATGTATATATGTGTCTATATGGTTCCACTTCATATCATTGAATTATCATTTCATCAAATTGCAAAACATCGAGACCAAATCGTCGAAAACTCATAACATCAAATCTCAAATCATTGAAAACTATAAAGCAACTAGAAATAACAGCCCAGACACTGTTTACTACATTTATGCAGGGGGGCAAGCCCCCCTGCACCCCCCCACACCCCCCCGTAAATTAAATATACCAACTCCAAGGTCGCACTACAGTCGGGTTAGGAAATTATCTTTTTCCCCCACTGTAGTGTGACCTTGAAGTTGGTATATTTAATGTATGGGGGTGTGGGGGTGCAGGGGGGCTTGCCCCCCCTGCATAAACATAGTAAAACTCTGTGGGATGTTATTTCTAGTTGCTTTATAGTTTTCAATGATTTGCTATTTGATGTTATGAGTTTTCGACGATTTGAGTTTTCGACGGTTTGATCTCGATGTTTTGCAATTCGATGAAATGATAATTTGACGATATGAAGTGGAACCATACATATATATATATATATATATATATGTGTGTGTGTGTGTGTATGTGTGTGTGTGTGTGTGTGTGTGTGTGTGTGTGTGTGTGTGTGTGTGTGTGTGTGTGTGTGCGCGCGTGTGTGTGTGTATATATATATATATATATATATATATATATATATATATATATATATATATATATAAAATACAGATATATAGATATAGATAGATGTAGACATATAGTATTTTTGAATGAACTCTAAAAACATACACTCACATGATGCTATTAAAACATGTATAGAAATGTTGTGTATCTTCATTTGTGGCAAACAATTAGTAATAATCCATTACAGTGACTGTTCATGTACAGTGTACATAGTTTTCTGTCTCCTACCATGACAATTCACATAGTGAGCCTCAATATGTTGCTGTCTCTCAGTTAACAAAAATATGAATATCAAGAAACAAGCAGTGATTATTTTCTTCATCATGTGACATCCTAGCTGAAAAGCCTTACTGTCATATTAGTTACACGTTGTCCTTTCCTATGCTCCTGTTATTAATTTGAAAGTCTTTTAGTTAAGGAAAGAGTGTTCCAAATGGAAGTGTACAAAAAAGCAGCAATGGGTTCATTTTATTTTGAATTCCCATTCTGATTAGAATGGCAGTTGTGGAAGGGTAACCCAGGTTGGTTGGATTTTTTGTTGTTGTTCTTCTTCTTTTCAAACTCCATGCAGTTTTTTGACTTTATCACTGAGTTAAGTTCCTTGGATTTCCATATTTTGAATAATTTTGAGCTGTTTTTGTTTACTCCTTACTGAATCATGGTAGGCTGCATGCTAACACACCTTGTACATTTCTAACACAGTTTTGGATGTTAATACTAAAACCTGTAAAATACCATACAGATCTGAAGAAGTAGTTAGGACACAACTGCATGTCCTTTTGGTGATTATATTACACGCTTATGATGCACGTAGTATTGGATTGTTCATCATAGGTGGCTTTCTTTTGTTAGTTGTACTAGATTTAGTCCAGGGAAGTAAATACTGTGGGAAGAAATAGCCAGGGAATTGTATAGGCCCTAGGGCCGATAGCCTAGTACCAACCTATGAACCTATGAACTTATGAACCTTAGGGCATTAAGACTTAGCAGAGAAGCAGTGATTTGTTGGGGGGGTGTAGTTTTTTTATCTAACATAACCTAATAAACTTTCTAGACTAAAATATCCAATGACAGCTAGTTTGTCCTCTTTAAGAGGCATCTGTACTACTGTTCTAACTTTTTTACAGTGTGGTTTAAAGCTCTGAGACATTTAGACATGATGCATTTATATCTCAGCTCTGTGAGTCTGAACTTTACACTTTATTTGGTTTGATGTTGTTCTGTCAGTCTGGTAAGAAACTCATTCTGTCTCAAGACATACTGCTCTTTAGTCTTGTTCTAGTATGTCAAAGCCACAACAACGGCAAGCCCCTTTATTATCTGCTGCACAGCTCTCTGAAACACACCAGATGCAGACAAAAACAAAAGTGGAAAATTTGAAATCTGCGATGTCTCACAGGTGAAGTAATACCAGGCAACTTTGATTTTCAGGTTTAATATGCCATAACACCTAATAATCGTCAAGAACAGAAAAATATTTTGCACTCTCAATATGGTAAATATAACATCCTGTAAAGCAGAGATAGTACTGTCTGTTTACAGTTTTATTAAAATCACGAAAAGCTATAAACAATATGAATTGTTATCTGAATTCACAACAGTAACTATGCTGTTTATTCATCTAATAGGCTGTTTCTGATTTTTATTCTCATCAACACAATCATGTATTCTAATTCAACTTGTTCCTTGGTTCTACTTCTTAAAGCTACTGGCAATTTTCTTAGACCACAGTCTACTACAGAACTGGAGAATCTGTCTAAGCATAATAAACTCCTGTCAAACAGCCCAGACAGGTAAATATATCTCCATACTATTTAAGCCAATCATCACTCTTGCATTTCTGAATAAATCCATATAGTAAATGTTCATAGGCTCATAGATTAGTATTAAGCTAACTGTCCTTGTGGGCCATTTTAAGATTAGCCAATTATCCCATGTGAGAATTAAACCCTGCACCTTGTGTCTGTAAATACCTTATCAGTTATGTATGCCAACCTCCCACCTTGTGAAATTCTTTAGATCATATTAAGTTTCTGGCAATGATCCTTTATAGAAGGAGTGCCAGCTTACAACTATATGGAATTGAGTCTTGTATAGAAGTGATCAAAGTTTTTTTTCTTTTTTATATGATTACCTGAATAACTAAGTAATTTATACCTTGATGGTTTCAATTTTCTCTTTGCAGTCAAATGAATATAAACCAAAGAGCAACAAACACAGCAGATAAAGTCCAAGCGGTTTATTAATTACAAGAATATAAAAGAATGTGAGCGCTTTTGTGTAGAACCACTACACTTCATCAGATATAAAACACTCCTTCTTACTTGAATTTCTATATTACATAACAAATCACAAACAAAAGACAATTAACACTCCAATAATCTATTCCATTAGTTGCCATGAATACCATTAATAAACTAAAATTTATTTTCCCTCAACCATCACATAAAAATCATTAACTATGTCTCGAACAGGCTACAAAAGTGTCAGTGTTAAGATCTTATAACATTTCCAAAATGTAACATCTATCTTGTAAAAGAATGCTCTCAACATTCAAAAACAATTTCTATAAACCTACCTATTAATCGCTGCCTCATTCATAAAAGACATTGCTTCCTGATAAACAATACAATACAATATTCAATCATGCAACAGCATAGTCGTGGTGTGACAATGTATCATTGCTACACAACAAGCTAAGAACTCCCAAATATACCAATGTAAAAAATTGCTATACAACACTAAATTTAGTGTCTCTTATGCAAACTAATGTAAAATAGCATTCCTAATTTAAAAGATTTTATACTCACATATGCATGTTTTTATTTCAGTGAAGATGAGATTACTTCACATTGTGACTATGTTCTTGTGTAATTGAGTATTGTATTGTTTATCAGGAAGCAAAACCATAAGGGGGTAATGGCTGTGTTTATCATGTTTGCACAAAGCTTGGCAGACCACCTATGATGCAGCCGGCCAAAAATAGTAACCTGATACATTCAGTTATTGCCCTTGGACATTGTAAAAACCTAGTCTGGTGTAGAGATGGTACTGGGTTCTAGTACAGAGTATGCAACCTTTGTTTCACTGCTGTGACATTGCAGTTTACAACAATAAAGTGCAACACAGACAACTGTAAGTGTAGGACTGGCATACACATGGTCCTGGGTTTGAATACACTATATGCCATATATTATTATTTTTACTGATGTTAGCAATGTGGCCTGTGTTTGCGCACTGCTTACCAATGTGAAAACAGGTATAACTTGCATGTGTGGACACTTTGTTAACCATCAAGCAAATCTGCTGCTCACTGCACTATGGAACTATAACTGAATAAAAGTACTTGTGTATTTACACAACTAGGCTTCTACACATCTAGAACACACTCTACAGTTAGGCTACTTGCGTCATATGAACCTATGAAACTATGTGCCTATGCAGGCCTCCCAACCTGTTGTCCCCCCACATGGCCTACTGATGTCATCTGCCATAAAAGAACCTGTAGCCAATAAAAGTCAGACTTGTGCCATGGCACCTGTGTAAAGTACTGTGTTCTGTAGTTTGTATATTTAGATAGGCAGGAGTTCTGTTCTCAGTACAGTCAACTATGTATGTGCATATGAGTATGTCCAGCCAGAAGAGAAAGTGTGTATCCTGCAGTTACCAGCCCAATCTCATAAAATTTACAGTATTTATACCTACACATCCATTGCAGGTAGATCTCCCACCTTCTTCTTTCCAACATGCACTGCTGATGTCATCCTCTATAAGTTGGCCTGCAGATATATAAAAGTTGGACATGTGCCATGGCACTTGCATATAGTACTGTGTTCTGTAGTCTGTGTACTTAGATAAGTAGGGTTCTGTTTTTACTGCAGTCAAGTGTGAGTATGTGTGTGTGTGTGTGTGTGTGTGTGTGTGTGTGTGTGTGTGTGTGTGTGTGTGTGTGTGTGTGGTGTTACTTGATATTACAAAGATTACAAAGATTACACTAGTTATGTGGGACACTTAAAACCATATGCCCAACAGACAATGCTGCTGTACCACCATATGTTCAGCATATAATGCTGCTGTACCACCATATGCTCAGCATATAATGCTGCTGTACCACCATATGCTCAGCATATAATGCTGCTGTACCACCATATGCTCAGCATATAATGCTGCTGTACCACCATATGCTCAGCATATAATGCTGCTGTACCACCATATGCTCAGCATATAATGCTGCTGTACCACCATATGCTCAGCATATAATGCTGCTGTACCACCATATGCTCAGCATATAATGCTGCTGTACCACCATATGCTCAGCATATAATGCTGCTGTACCACCATATGTTCAGCATATAATGCTGCTGTACCACCATATGCTCAGCATATAATGCTGCTGTACCACCACATGCTTAAAAGACAACGCTGATTTAATCAGCTATATCAGATTATTGCATACACAAACATCCTACCAGGGCAGCATCAGACACTGGCCTGGAGACCAGGCGGACATTGCCTTAGGTTTATAGGAGGTTACTAGGCTATTGCCCCTAGAGCCTTTATAAGCCTCACCATGTTATACAATTGTTCCCTTATTGATCAAGTTGTATGGTCTATATTTGCAGTGCAAATTTATGATCATCACTGACTGCCCTCATCCATGAGGGACATGAGTGTTACACCCAGGATAAATTTACAGTTTCCCATCCAGTTGGCTAAGTTAAAAATAAATAGAGTCATTGAAGAGGAGGGTGGCTGCAGCAGTTGTGTTGTCACCTCACAGCAACAGGTTCTCCAGTTTGACTCTCAGCTGGGGTGCCTTCTGTGTGGAGACTACATGTCCTCCCTGCAGTTGCGTGGGCTTCCTCTGGGTGCTCCAGTTTTCTCCCATTTTCCAAGGACATGTGGTAGTTGGATTAGACTTTCTCAAATTGGCCTAGGTGTGTGTGTGTGTGTGTGTGTGTGTGTGTGTGTGTGTGTGTGTGTGTGTGTGTGTGTGTGTGTGTGTGCGCGTGTGTGTGTGCGTGTGTGTGTGTATGTGTGTGTGCACTTGCGTGTGCATTTCCTGTTAATGTTGCAGCATAGCTTAAGGTCCCTAAAGTGACTCAGTCTTGTCCCATGTGACTTGTGGATGTGCAGCATTTCTGTTAGGCCAGGGTCTGAGAGTGTTGTGTAGGCCAGGCGCAAGTCACCTCTCAGCAGCCTATAAGATACAGAGTACAGTGACAGGGCATTCAGTCTGGCCATGCAAGTCATGTGTTGCAGGCCCTAAAATGTCATGCTGAGAAACCTCTGAGATCTCTCCAGCAGCTGCATGTGTCTGATGAGGTTCATGCAAAAAGAGCATTATACTGTATTACTGTTCTGCTGAGTTTGACTATAGTGCTGTCATACAATCTTGAAATCTGAATGTGATGGCATGTCTTATGATGTGCACAATACATATGTACTGGAAAACATTAAAGTGAAAGGTTATAAAGCAATGACACATTGCAGTTCCTGATTTCACAATTCGTACAAGACAATACACTAGAACAAGAAAGTCCTGACATGATGATGCTATCAACTGTATAATTTGGCAAAGCAAATATAACTGATAGGTATAATTATCAGTTCAACAACCCAAATGCAGATATACTAGGTAGTAATGTAGCTATGCACCCTGTGCATCAGACATAAAGCTTTTGTATCCCTGAATCCAAAAGAGTGAAAACAGGAATATGACACAGTTATCATCACTTGCACAGGATGCCAGGGGGGGGGGGGCAGGAGGCCTAGGCTGACACAAAAGGTAGGTGAGTGTGTGTGAGGGAGAAAGAGAAGCAGGCAGGCAGTGTGTATGTGTGTCTGTAGGGGTCCTCCATGTGAATGTGGTGTGTGAGAGTCTGCATGAACACAGTCAAGTTCAGTGCTGGACCTACATCTTGGTATGTTGGACAGATGTGATCCTTGCATGGTAGATGTGGCAGTTCATCATTATTACCCCCGACCATGAGAACTAGCTCTACCAAGATTTGCATTGGCACTTCCATGCCCAAGGTCAGATGGAATGTTACTACCTCAGCATGACCAATGTCTGCTGGATGTGCTCCCTTCATGGAATTGCCCAGGACCATGACCCCATGGCCTGCCACATCTGGATGTGGACAGCACACTCACTGATGGACCAGTGGAAGTGCATCATCAGGCACAGCCACATTGGCTATCAACAGATGTTGTAGCTGACCTACACACACGAGGATGCCATTCCCCTCCCAGCAAATATTCCATCACAGACACTGCTCGTTCCATGACAGACACCCCTTGGTCCATCACAGAAACCCCTTTTTTCAATGTGTCATTGATCATATCCAAGGAATCAGTGACATGGTGGAGGCAGTCACTCATGTCAGACTGTGCCACATCCACAACCCTGAGCATTTGTCTGGAGTGCCTTTCTGAACATGCCTGCACCTCCAGGATGGCCCTAGACATATATTATGTCACACAGGCCTGCACCAGGTGGAGAAGGGGCAGCAGGCCCCCTCCGAGCACCCTTATCAAGCCTCCTGCGTGGCACCTCACCAACACCTTGGCTACAGCCAGACTCAACAGGCACTGAAGCTGCAGTAGCCACACTTCCCTGCTCAATGTTATTGCCCTCCACCTTTCCTATATCTGTGGGCTCAGTGGACTGTGTAGGTGTAGGCCTACTGGCTGTGTCTGGGAAAAAAGAAGGAGGTGGCTGGATGTCAGCCTCTGTGTCAGATTCAACTGCTGCACCCCCTGACTGTGCTTCAGTTTCACCACCATCAATGTCTGATGAGACATTGATATCAGGTGGCACAGGGCCTACACTCCGACTGTCATGGTCACTTGTGATAAAAAATGGAGAAACACAGGCATACATTAATACCTGCACTACTTATGGTGCAATATATGCTAAACAACTAACAGTGCTGCCACTATTACAGACAGTCCAGGAATACACACAACAGGCCTAAAATGACACATTATGATATTTCTAGAAATTGATTTGCAGTACTGAAGTAACTTTATTTCCTTACAATTTGCAGGAGGCATAAGTTGCTGGATTCCTGTCAGTCCTGAAATAAGTTAAGCAAGAGGTAAGACCAACATCATCACATTTAACAGAAAGACATGGGGTACTGCAGGTACTCCACTCAATCTGCAATAAGTTTTAGTTCAACAAGAACATGGCTGCCAACTGCAAACTGAGCTTATCACTGTACCAATCTTCAATCCCCCCAAAAAGGCATGTGACACAGAAGTAACTTTTATTTCAACTGTTTTACAATACAACAGTATTCAACTGGTCATATAACAAAGCCTACCTGGAAGCTCTTACTGGGACTGAGAAGGAGTGGCACCCATGTCAATGACATCCTGTAGGCTATTGTGCTGTGAGTTGTCCTGTATAGAAGATATGCCAGAAATTCCTCATTCGGGGTGGTGAGAGGTGGTTCTGTAGCAAGCCCACCCCTGGTTACCATGTGGTCTTGGACAACAGCAGTTACATGCCTCCTTGCAGATGTTGTCATGTCAGTGGCCCTGTGGCACATCTGCTCATAAGTCCGGCTGTGGCTGGCCATGACATTTATGTTTGTAATCATCTGCTGCAATACTCTCGGCCTCTCTGGCATATTGGGATGACCCCTTCTGAGAAGAAAAGCTCCATGTTAATGGAGCACATCAATAATTATTGTATTCTCAGTCTCACTGAAGGAGAGTCTGCTCCTCAATGACATATTATTGTATTCTCACCCTCACTGAAGGGGAGTCTGCTCCTCAATGACATATTATTGTATTCTCACCCTCACGGAAGGGGAGTCTGCTCCTCAATGACATATTATTGTATTCTCAGCCTCACTAAAGGGGAGTCTGCTCCTAAATGACATATTATTGTATTCTCAGCCTCAGTGAAGGGGTGTCTGCTCCTCAATTACATATTATTGTATTCTCAGCCTCATTGAAGGGGAGTCTGCTCCTCAATTACATATTATTGTATTCTCAGGCTCACTGAAGGGAGTCTGCTTCTCAATGACATATTACTGTATTCTCAGCCTCACTGAAGGGGAGTCTGCTCCTCAATGACATATTGTTGTATTCTCAGCTTCACTGAAGGGGAGTCTGCTCCTCAACGACATTTTTGGTCCTAAAAGACAACAGAATGATAATACACATAAGTATCACATAACTACAAAGTAACTGTTATCAGATAAAACAATTAAGGTTTGCAGTCAGTAGTTCCCACTGGATAAAACAGAAAACAATTATTTATTTGTTTATTTATTTATTTTATTTATTTACAACACATACTACAGATGTCAAATACTACAACAAAAACAAAATGGCAAAAACAGAAATAGGAACAAATGGCACTTTAACAAAATAAAATACTTTGAGCAAACAGTAGATGCTTCCTTTACAGACATGCCTTTGTTTATTATTTCATATAGTAAAGATGCTTTGGCCATTAAGGAGATTAAAGTTAAAAACTGGGGGCTTCTCACTTCAGATGAAGCCTTTTATGGTATTGAAGATTTTCAGCCAAAATTTGTTTTTTTAAGAGGGGATTAAATTTAAAGAACTTCTTAGAATCTCATAGTAGTGTTTCCTTTAGAAATCAAGGGATGTTTAGATGCAAATCTTGTCCCTACTGTAGGTATATTGATGTGGGTAACACCTTTATGATAAGGGACGTAAGGTATGAAACTAAGGGTAGATTCAATTGTAACTCTTCTAGTGTTGTTTATCTAGCTAAGTGTAAAATTTGTCCAGGTTTTTATACTGGAAAAAACGACAGGAAGTTGAAAGAGAGATTGTATGAGCACTTATACAATATGAAAAATAAGAAATTGGACAATGCACTGGCTAATCATGTCAATCAAAACCCAGGCCACTCTTTTGGCTTCTGTGTTATAGACCAGGTCCAAAAGGATATTAGAGGAGGTCCCACCTCCTTGAAACTTGATTTATACAAATTATTATGGCAGTTGAGATGTCAAGCCCATAGGTTACCGGGCCTTAATGACACTTGTTCTCTGGTTAGTGTTTTAAAGCTTAAGAGTTTAACAAGATGAACAACTTTTAATTACAGCAAGTCTTAAGGTTCTTAGCTGATGTGGTGTTTGATCGTTTTTATATGATTTATTATTCTATTAAGTAATGTTTGTTTGTCTTTTTCCCGGTTAGGGTTCGCCACAGTGGAACTCCTGTAATTGTTTTTATTCTATGAAATCATATGACTAAGTGATTGGTTATTCTGTGACTTCTTTTGTCAGAAATGGTTGGTTGGATTAAGAATTTAAATGGTCAGCAAATTTATATATGTTTTATCTGAAGAAGTTTGATATTAATCAGACGAAAGCACTTATTTTACATGATTTTATTTTATTAAAGTGCCGTTTGTTCCTGTTTTTGCTGTTTTGTTTTGAAATACTAACAACAGGCAGGGTGTAAAACAAGGACAGTAGCAAGAGCAACATATCCTTGTCTGTGCCACAGCAGTAACTCAACTGTACCCTCCCAAAAGAACATCCATTCTAGTTTGTGACATAAGAGTAACTTCTGTTTGCTCCCCCCACCACAAAAGAGCAGGTACGTGAACCATTTTGCTAATAAAAAACATTTAAAATGCTAAACATGCATTCAAAGGACCTGCCCCTGAAATATTTCTACATATGTATCACACAGCTTACTGTTTTCATGTATTATCAATCATTTGTATCCCTGAAATGGCTTGACAAACATGGCCATGCCATCAGTACACTCTTAACTGATGCATACAGATAGCAGTGTAAAAGGCTTTGCTTCACATTTTTCATTAATATATTTCAACATATGCATTATGTAGGTAACAAAATGGGATCATACCTCTTAGAGTTCAATACTCCTCTGTAAAGATATATTTGGAAGAAATTCCCTTTTGTGAAGTCCTGCAAACATGTAGCAAGTGTCCTCACCATCAGTTTGTCTAACTACACATTTGCCTTTTTATAATTGAGTAGACTATTAATGGATTGCATCTGTCTAGGGCATGTTTCAGAGATGCTAATTATAGCATAAGTAGCTGAACTGCATGCTTATCAACCAATCTGGTTGAGCTATTCAACAAGTTATAAAGCAACCATGTATAATCCATGCTGATTTTTCATGTGGATTTCAAAAGTCCTGGAGTACAGACATAGAAAGTCTACACAGACAGAATGTTAGGAGCTTCTGCTGCTGCATAACTCCATTTGTATGTGCTACAGGCTGCAGGCAATGCTGCTGCTGCCAATAGGCCTAGGCCAAGATGGAGAAGAGTTTTCAGGCCATATTTAACTTATCACAACATACACAACATGGACATTGTAGAAAGCTACAGGGTGGACAGGGACACAATACAGGAGCCCTGTGACATCTGCTGGCCTCAACTCAGAGCCACAGCCTTTACCTCCCCATATATTGGTCGTGTACTGCTTGCATCACAGTCAGCCCTGAACTAACACTGTAGCAACTGCTGCATTTACAAGGTAAGTCCTGAACATGTACTGGATTGTATAATAATATTATGACATGTCCTTGTATTTCATCATTTGGTACAGTAAGCAACTACAAGGTGGAGATTTGTCCAGAAATTAATGTCACGTGTGAAATCAGATAGTTATTTGACTTGTATGTATCCATTAGCAAGTAGTAGGCCTCAGGCCTCAAAGATTCAAACATTGATACCTCATCAAAGTAATGATCTTCACTGCATGCCCTCAAGTTTAACACCATACATTTGTAATGGGACATCATAACAGAGAGAGGTTCAAAATTAATGAGACACATAGCAGTTTCAGGCTTCACCACCCTCATAAGATCAAACAAGCAGGATGAAAAACAAAGAGAGTAATAAGAGCAACATATCATTGTGCCATAATAGTAGCTTAGCCTGAGTCCACCTTCCTCAAAAGAACATTATACCCTTGCATGTGCCATGACAGGAGCCCACCTTTGCTACCCACTCCAAAACAGCAGCCTATGCTTGTTTGTGCCATCCAACCTTCCATTACTTTGATGGCAACTGCATATCATAGTGTTCCCAGTTAATATCCTCACACATTTTAAGTTAAATTATACAGAATGGCTTACACACTGCAAGTCTCTGAGTACTGGTCAGATAACTGATGAATGACCAAGAAAGTCAGAAAGGTAGGACACAACTGTATGTTTGGAAGGAATAATTATAGCAGGTTGTGTGATCACTAAGTGAACTATATCCAAATATATTAAAAGTAAAACATTTAAAAATAACAGGTTATGCCTTGATATCAGTGTACATTCAGTTGCACTTGTTTGTGTGAGGAATTACCTCATATATTTGCTGCAAAGCTGTTTGGGGGGCAAAGATGGATAAGACCCCCCCTTCTGTTTTCTGATGGTGCATTGCAGTGAGAGTTTGGATCCAGACCTATGTAGTTATATCTCATGTGTGCTAACATTTTCTACTGCATATGTCATAGATTGATTTCCCACATTTCAACTAATTCTGCATGTTTTATATTTATTTTTTCTTTTTTGGGGGGGTGGCCACTATTTGTGCGAAGTGCCACTTAGAACAAATGGCTTTGGCTATGCACATTTTGTTTGCATATAGGGCGGCAGTGCACAAATCAGACGAATGGGCCACTCAGGTAGCAGACAGGACCCAGACAACTACATACATACACCGGCTGTATTAAATTTAATGCTATTGGCCATTGCGCAAACACATTTCCCAGCAGATTGCACTCTCGCACAATATGTTTGCACAATGGTAAGCAATGTGCAACACTTTCAAATGTTGCAAAACTAGAAAGGGCACACTCCTAGTAAGAGCAATACCTGCAGTTAAAACATCATTCTACATTGGTCTTGATCTGTAATAGGCATGGCAGGCATTCCTGGAGAGTTTTTGAGATTCTGGGCTCAAAGATGGGATGTCCAGGAATCCAAAGTGTTTGTTGAAAAAGCAAAGGTAATAGAATAGAGTCAAATAATTGTATCAGTGCTTTCTGTGTCACATACGAAGTTACTAATGTTCTCTCTTTTTTCATCCTCACCCCAACCCTTTTCTTTCTCTTTTTTTTTTCACATTTTTTATTTTTTCACCCCCACATCATAGCAGGGTAGGCCTGTCCCATGGGATCCTCCTGCACCCACTCCACCGGCTACAACACTGCTGCCCAGCACATCTGCTGCGTGACCTGGTAGCACCTCTTCTGCTGTCCCTGCACTACCTGACCCCTCAGGTAGTTCTACCCAGCAGAATAGACCAGTTGTTCCCACTGGGAGCAGTGGTGGAGGTGGTGCATTTATCAGCAGCGATGAACTGACAGGGTTGGTTTATAAAATTGTGCACCACACAGTTGGTGCACATCTATGCAGGATGGAGTCACTGCTCTCCATCATTGTATTAAATAACAAAAGGAGACACAAACAGTCCAGTGGGTGATGACTCAATATTCACTGTTACCCAACTTAACATCTATGGGTTTGCAATGTCCCCCCCTCACCCCAACCATGGTGTTCACCCACCTCATGTGTCCTTCAACATCCCTGTCTCATGTCTTGTTTGCCTTGTCTGTCTGAAATTGCTTCCTCACTTGCCAAATTTCCTCACCCAGACTTTCCTACAGCCCTTCCCCAACATTCCTCTCTCTCAAAAAAAAAATGGGCACCTATCCCACAAAAAAAAATCATCCCATACATAGCCTTCCATTTCGCAGAGGTGTCTTCATGACATGCATGATTCAGTCTTATTCCCTATACAACAGATTGTGTTGTGGCCACCCCTCTCTCCGGAGGTTCCTGCACATTCTAGCCTTCCTTTCACTTTGTTCTTCCCCCTACTTGCTTCCCATTTCACCACTTTCCCATTTCTTTAAAGTATAATTTCATATATCTAGGGTAGGTATAAAAGTGGAATGCAAATGGTCTGATTGAAAAAACAGTAAGTTATTGAGAGTGCTAGATAAACTTAAACATTCTAAGGCTGACATAATGATGCTTCAGCAAGCCCATTTAAATCCTACAGAACATGAAGAGCTAATTACTCAGGGATGTAATGGGAGATGTTTCACAACTGCCCAAACAGGAAAGAGGAAAGGAACTCTTACACAACTGAGATGAGACATTTTATCCCAGATAGATGAACTCAAATGAGATAATCATGACAGGCCTACATTATTACGAGGGGATTTGGGCAACAAAAGTGCAACACTGGGCAATGCCTACTTAGCAACTAAATGACTAAGAAGGAAATATGACTCGTACTAGGATACTAGGAGAAGTCATTAGTTTTATCCAGGGAATAGGGCTAGTGGCAGGAGATCGGAGTCTAGTAGAGTCCCTGGAGATATAAGTGGAGGACCCAGAAGAGTTAAATTATCCATGGAAGGTACATTTTTGAGAAGTATTACAAGAATTCATGGTCTTAACAATGTTGGTCTTAATGTTTTAGAAGCTAGGTAATTTACATATTTTCTCAGAAGTACAACATCATATCCAGAATAGACTGTGTATCTAGGGATCCCTATCAGTTGATCAAAGTTGCAAAACTTCAAAGACCATATAGCAGAGACCATAGGTTCAAAGTGTTGAAACTTCAAATTAAAAATAAAAAACACTAAAATAAAATAAAACAACTTACATTCACATTTTTGCAGGGAAGCAAGTACCCCTGCAGCCTAAGCCCTTTGGTACTTAAATATATCAAATCCAAGATTGTACTACAGTGAGGAAAATGGCAACTCCCGAGTTCCATGCTGTACGGCGATCTCAATACAAAGTCTTCGAAGTTTCAAAACTTCTAACGTGTGATCTCGGCCATATGGTCTTTGAAGTTTTGAAACTTTGATCAACTGATAGGGATCTGTATATAGATAACAGGTGAGGATGAGTTCCATGTTTTGTGAGCAGTTTATCATCCAATTCTTCGTTCTGATCATACCAAGGTAGAGGTTAAATTACAGGTTCTTGATTGTGATGGAGGGGAGAGGCACTAGAGATTTAACAAGGGGTAGCTGAAAGATAAACAGAAGAAAGGAGAGCTGCGGCTCTTTAGAAAACTTCCACTTGGGCTAACACACACACAAAGGACACCTTCAATGCCAAATGATGCAATATAACATTGCTCAGTGTATAGCAATAATGAAGTCCAGCTAATGTTGCATCCTACATAACCTGGTGTCAGCTGCCACTGATCGCGTAATTGAAACAGGCACCATTTTGCAGTACTTGGAAAGAATGAAATAGGGTAAAGCCTATACTTTTTGCCATGAATATTTTCATGGCTGAAATTTTTCATGAGGTGATTTGTAGAGTGTCAGTGCATTGGTTGGAGGGTTCTAATCTCCTCAGGCTTTTATGTCTGTTTCTCAATTTTCTGCATTCACTCTGCAAATGTATAACATTCAGGCCCATTTGTCTGTTTCTCAGTTTCCTGCATACAGTCTGCAAATGTTTAACATTTACCTGATGTGTGACTCCTGCTATGTTTCACCTTCCTAATGCACTATTTGGGAGAATATTACTGTATAATGTCATATTTTCAAATCCCTTTAGATGTGTTTTTGTTTTTCTGAATTCAATCTGCAAATGTATAATATTCACCTGATATGTGCTTCCCTAACACCTATGGCTCACCATTTTAAGGAAATGCATGATATGGTGTAACTGGACAGAGTTGATGATTCTAATATTTTCATTTTTTTCATGTCTTTCATATTACAGAACAGGTACTGATCAAACTCTGATGCTGTCAGGACTGGTGAAGGTCAGAACATCATGTTACTTTACTATAGCTTGTCTTTGCTGTCCGAGTTTCACATATTCTACATTCTAGTATTTCACACTGATATATATTTGTATGTCATACCCTCTTCTCAACTGTGCTTTGCATCCCTGCTTTGATCAGCAGCTCCCGTTGCAGCCTTTTTTCTATTTCTGTTGCCCTACTGCCACATCTACATGCCATCTTTGAGCATCTGTGATATATTTGTCAGCAAATGTGTTGCCTTGAGTTACAGCACTAGATCAGCAATCTAGATTTTTCATGTTTGCACAGATTTGTGATGGCTAACGTGGATGCGTATGACTGGCCAGTGTTTACAGCCGCTGCTCTTACTTTACACTGGCAGCACAGGGTTAATCTTG